>NW_005054391.1:242774-243620 GCF_000277835.1 Geospiza fortis
AATAGTCTTCTGAAAGAGAAGAAGGCCTTTAAAGGCATGCTGAGGATTTTTTCCTTTTTTATTTCTTTCTCTCTCTTTTGTTTTTTTTTAGTGGAAAATACAGAAGCGAAATAAAGAGGAAAGGAATTAAAACTATTACGCCGTTCTTCACAACATTCGCTTAATTGCCTCGACCCGCTTTCAGACTGTCAAATACCTCGCTTAATTGCCTCGACCCGCTTGCACACTGTCAAATACCTACTTTCTTGGTTGAGGTAATTCACGTAATCTTTGCTGAGGAACAGATAGGTGCCTGCAGGGGGTGCGCGTTGCCTTGGAATAGCTGTTCCCGGCCCTTTGGCAGCGGAGCCTGCAGGGCGAGCGTGCCCATCCTGGATCCCTTCCCGCAGGAGCCGTCCCGCTCAGCCTGGGGGTGACCTGCCTGGAGCACATCCCGAGTCGAGCCGTGAAAGTGAAACAGACCAGTGTAAGGACTGGAATCTCTCGTCAGGCGGCACTGTTTTTCCGTGCATAACCCGCTCCAATAATTTTTCTCAACTTCCATTGAAGTATACTATTTTTTTCCCCCTTTGAGGATGCAGGTGGGTAAGGGACGTGCATAACAGGGAGCATTAGTGTTGATCTGCCCTGGGTTGCTAATGGACGTCACCAAGTGATTTTCAGCTCTTGGAAACTGCGTGAAACTTGTGAATTTCCGTACTCGCGGAGTACGTCCAACCTGTGGCACATTAAACACTGTGGGAGAAGTCACTTAATAACCAACCCCACATCTGGCAGAGCACTTCAGCTTTATGAAAACCGAAAACATTCAAATCTCCGGCACAGCCACTCCCCTGCCCTACTCCA
>NW_005054391.1:243882-261736 GCF_000277835.1 Geospiza fortis
GAGGAAGGGGCCCGTCGAAACACGGGCCAGACACAAAACGAGGGCCGTGCCCAGCCTGGAGCCAGGCGTCCGCTCCAGTTTAAAATGACAGCTTTAATATGCGGTAGGAGCTGCTCCAGGAGTCTGCCTGGAGTGGAGTTGCTTTGTTCAGTTCAGCTTCCCGTTTCGCTGCACTCCTGCTCTCAGGAACAGGTGACAGCAGTGGGTCCTGCCTCGTTTTCTGAATGATTTTGCTCCCCACCTTCCTTTAGCACACCTATTACTTATAATGGATTTTATATTGAACCCCTAGGACAAGAATAGAGACTATTTCTGGAGCGTGTATAGGACCATTTTGATGGTAACAGTGATGTGATTTTAGTATTTGTTGCATGTGTATTCACTCAAGATTGCCGAGGCTTAAATAAACATTGTGTTTAAACACTGAAGCTATTCTTACTGCACCCAGCATCTCCATTTGCGTCTTCACTTTGTTTTTGTCTTTGTGCTTCTGCATTGCATGTGATTTCTTTCTGTGGCTCTGTGCCACACCATTGCTCTTTGTCCTCTACACGTATATGCTTTTCAAGCAATTACTTTACAGAGCTGCTTTTTATGATCATTTCCACTCTGAGTTCCAATAATTTCCAAGGTTTTGCCTGTAGGCTCTATTTGATGTGGTGCATTCAAAGTTTCCTGTGCTTAGTTATGTCACTGTAAAGAAGCCAGAACACACACACACAGGTGTAGGTGTAAACTCTTCTTTGTCTAGTTTGGTTCAACAAATACAACTCTTGGTTAAAACAACTTTGTATCATGAACTAGAAAATGGAAGTTAGTGTCAATGGAAGTTGGTGTCATTTTTTTATTCTTGTTTTTTTTGTTTTAGTTACAGTCTCAACATTTATGAAGCTCTTTCTGTAAGCACAGTGTTGCATAAGCATTATTTCTAAATAAAGGCCAGACTGTTGGGCCATTTAATTACAAAGCGAGGGATGGACTCCCTGACAGTGCACCCTCAACACTTTGAAATATAACCCTGGACATTAAATAGGAACCATACCTCAAATACCTCTGAAAAAAATACTTCCGATGACTTCCATTACTAATATTGGAATAATATTGCTGTTTCCCAGATCACAATCAATTTCTCTAGAATTTCTGTTAAGGATGAGGACAAGTGTGTTTCCACTTTCAAGGCACAGCCTGCATTGTTGATATTCTGATTGGCAGCTTCAAAACTGTAGTCAATTTTATATGCTGATGGTACTAAAAAATGCAAACTTGAAGGCATTTGTTAAAACAGATTTAAGTCTTTAAGTCTTAAAGTATTAAACAGATGTAACACTTTATGGGAACAATTCAAGAGTTTTATGCTTAAATGCTGTATTAATATGTGAGGGTGCATCCTATTACTAGAGGTGTGTGCTGTGAATGACAAAATTGCATTCCTTATTGCTTGCTTAGAAACTTCACGTGGCTTTTGGGTTTGTTTTCCTCCTTTGGTTTTTGTTTAAAAACCAGTTTCAGTGGAGTATTTGCTTTTTCATTTATGGATTTATAGCGCTGTCTTGTATTCACATTTCAATGCTGTGAACAGTTGTTGTTGAAAGAGCTTTTTGATGTAAATTACTACACTATCATATTTTGAAGTATATAAGATTTCTAATTTTAAAAATACCCAAACATATAATGACACATATGTATGGCTGAGCTCTGTTGGGAGCAAAACTGGCAGTGCTGATCCTGTGTCCTCTATTCACTTCCTTAGGAGGATTAAAAGGCAGATGGAGTTTTGTGCTCAGAGGCTGTTGCAGCACCTTGAGTGTGTATGACCCAGATGTGCTCCCTAACATAAAATTCCCTATTTGTTTTCCCTGTGTTAACTTGTCATGTGTATGAATGATTTGGGTGGGAGGGAAATGTCACAAACTAATTATGAATTAAACCCCTCAACATCTGTACTGACTGCTTGGTGTTTTGCTCAACAAAAGCCAGGGAACTTTGCCACTGCACAATAAAAATTAAAAAGGAAACCCAGCATCACCCACCCCAAACTTATGTATAGAGAAAGATGAGAGTGTAGGGTTTTTTTCTTCGTTAAATATAAGAAGTTGTTATCAACACTTTTGATTTTAAAATGAGCAAAATCAGGTAGACCTTGTTTGCTAAATGTTTCTTTTGAGCTATTTGGCATATACTCAAAAGCTAATTTGAGAAATTGCCAGCGCTGTTTTGTTCTGGAAGACATATCTGTCCAAAGCTAAGAATCCTGTGAAACACAAAAGAGGCAAGCTGCTTTCAAACTGCTGTAAAATCTTTTTTTTTGGTCTGCTTATTTATTTTAATCATAATTTTTGTCAATGCAATATATCTAGTCAGTAGACTGTATAGACACAAATAAGATGGCTTATTGTTAGTTAAAATGTTTGTAATTGGAAGTTATAGATTTTTCTCACCTCATTTATCAAAGAAGTCGATGATTTGGACCTTATTTTTCTTGTTCAGATTTTCAAACAGATTAATGGTTATGAATTAATTTCTAAAACCTTTTTGCAGATGTTTGTTTAATACTCGAGCTTCAGGAAACTTGATCAATTAGTAATTTTTAAGATCTGTACTTGGGAAATCTGGACCTGAAGTAACTAAATATAACTGTAATCACAGGTGGAATTGTTCCTGTACATTTAACTTTGCATTGGAATAACTCATTTTATGGGTCCCAAAATGCACTGCAACTGCCTAAGACAACAAGGTGACAAACCTAGTTTCCATGTATCCTTCCCATTCTCACAATTTGGCTAATTAGTACTTGGAGCCATAGTATTTCTTCTGAAAGCCCATGCTTAACTTTCCTGTTAAACATGAAATTGAAGAAAAAATGTCAGGGAATTGTTTTTCTCCAAAAATCTATTGGAGAATAAATGATGGTTCAGTGATGTGCTGGATACAATGGATATTTTGAAGCAAATATGAGGGATTGATTTTTGTTTGTTTGTTTTCTGTAAAGAACAAACACTCATTAATTTCAGTTCAATATAGCTCTTGTTGAGGCTTTTTCCTGGGAGTCAGGAAAACCCTGAATGAAAACTAGGAACTGTAGTAATACCTTCTATAAAAGTATGAAATTTATTGTAGTATTCTTAACACTTCATGTAGTTTATTGATCACTTACTATTATCTTTTTCCTGCTGTTCACATTCCCACACTTTTAATCCCTTCTCTAGTATTTATGCGTGATTACCAAGTATCTCAGTCATATATAAATAATACTTAGAAAAAGTGGCTTAAGCTGAATTCCCAACAGTTGATCAATTTTTCTTGCCAGTAGCTTACACATCTTAAGTTAAAAAAGGTCCTATTTAATGTCTGTGAAGGCAGCTACTTATTGATTATAATATGTCAGCAGACTGGCATGAATGTAAGAGATCCTTCTGTAAGTATGGAAATTTACTGCAGATGCACTAATTGGAGCATTCTGTATTATGGCATTTTGAACAGTATATCATGTGGGAATACCCACATGGCTTGGGTGTAGGCTGGAATTCTACACCTCTAACCAAAATTTTGAGTGGGACCTAGAGACAGGGAGTGAAGCCATGGCAGAGCAGAAAGTGCAGATGTTTGGGTCTGGAGGAGTTTTTCATAGGGAGAAGTGCTGCTTTCTGTTCAAATTAAATGTAATCATTATCCATGTGAACAGAAGACTTCCTAGCTGCTCTTCACTCATGAAAGACAAGGATCCAGATTGCTAGCAGTTCAGTGGAATGTTTATAGCACAACTGACAGAAATAAGTTAAAACACAATGAGTGGACATGTGTTTAAGTGTTGAAATCACTTTCATGTTTTGCACTTTGCAAGTTAGCCTGAACAGAAAGTTTATTAGAAAAGAATTTACTTAATCTTTGAGAAGTCCTTTCTTACAGTCTGTGAGCAATCTTGCAGTTGATGGAGGAAATGAGCACCTAATTGAATCACAGCAGAACAAAGCATTTTCCCCCTGCTGTTATTTCACTTAACTCCTTGTTGGTAATGCATCACGTCCCTTCTTGTGGCAGATGGGCATGTCAGTGTCTTGCTTTGTGAGGTGAAGCAGTAAAACTTGCATTTGTCTCTCATCTTTACAGTGTAGAAAGTGGAGGTGACAGCACTTAGAGGAAGTTTTTGCAAGTGGTAATATATTGTCAAGCAGCAGAAGCACATATTTGCAGGTGACACGTTGAAGTTGGTGTTACATGCCCAGCTTCTTGAATGGTGGATACTAGTAACTGGTAGAATTTGTACTTGTGCATTTGTGAAACATTCTTTGCCAGGTGATTCTGTAATTAGTGTAGATGTAGTTTTAAGTGTTGTTCCAAGTAAAAATTACTTTCTTGTTCTCAAAAAGGTTTCTTTGGGTGACATAGAAACAAAGTTAAAGTATTACAATTTAAGACCTTTCTACTTGAAATGGAACGTGTACACAGCTGTTGCATTCATTTCCACATGCCTGTTTAATACTTGGATATAGGTGTTGCAGCTAGTTCTAGTTCAAGACCTGGCTGTTGCTCTCTAGTCCGTTTTTCTTACGCAGTGTTCACAGAAATGTGCAATGTGTCTAAGAGCACCTCATTCTCTCCAGCTGATGCTTGATGTCAGCTTCTGTTGAAGCTAGATCATCACAGAGTTTGTGCAGTTCTGCTGAGAGCTAGGAGGTCTCTTTGTGTAAATGTCCTGGAAGTACTTGATTTTTATTCAAGGCTAACTGATCCATTCATGTAACTTTTCAGGCATTGAACATTATGTACACAACTGGGCAACAGGATAGGTGATTGAAGTGCAAGTGTGCTTCCATATTCTGCTTCCCCTCCGTTTCTGTCTCAGGAAAGGGATTGGCAACTTATGCAACCTGTAGCCCTATACAAAACAGACTTCGGGATTTAAAAAATTTTTTTTGTAATACTAAAAATGTGGGAAAATAAGACAAGTCATTCTCTTTGTAATCTATGCTTTCTTTCATTCAGATTTGCAAAATAACTTGAAAAAAATAGAGTTGTGCCCCAGTGTATATTCGAAATATGATTTAAAATGCAGACCAAAAAGTAGTGACAAAGAAAGTGCCTGATACAATGCAAGGAAAATGCTTCTCTTCAGACCTGTAAATACTTTGAGAACTCTTGAGTAAAGCTAGCTAAGTATTTGCATACCTTCTTCCAGGTCTGAGATTTTAATCTTTTTGTCCCAGAAAATCAGAAATGTGTGTTTGAAGTTTTCAGGAACCAAACTTGGGAACTTTTATATCAAGGATTTAGTTGTGGCTGTAGGTTAAAGCAGACAAGAGTTCAACAGCTGACATTTTTTTCCTGTGGCTATTTGAATTAACTACATAGTAGTCATGGACTAATTGAGAATTATACTGGTAACACTTTAACAGCTGTTACTCTGTGTGTATAAATAGATGTGTTATTCACCAGGAATGCATCTTCCCACGTGAATATCTGTCCTAGAGAAACAATCCTTTTCTTTTACTCTGGCTATAACCCTCCTGGATGTGTGTTTAGCTCACCAGGTAACTGAAGAAAACCTTTCTTAAGGCAGATGTCAGCAAGTAGACAGGAATTAAGAGGATGTAGCAAGGGAGAAGTTTTGCCCATGGGACCTATGTGTCACTGCCATTGCTGTTTTTCCAGTGAACCTGTTTTGCCACTGCTCTGCTACATGATACTGAAATCCTGAAATCATCAGATGTGGTTCTCCCATTACTGACAGCATGGAAACATTGAACCAGTCTGCAGAAGCTGTCAGAGAGATTGTAAAGTAATCATTCCTGAATGCTGGATTTCTTCTTATCTATAACGCTTGTGAACTTCTGTTGTCTTACTACAGCAATCGTCATTAGTGTTTGTCTTGTCAATTTGTGTATTTTGCTACTCTCTATATTATTAACATTTTTGTATATGTTAATCCAGATTTGTGCATATGTCCACACTTGAAATACTACAACTGTATAGTTAAATAAATTTGAGTTTGACTAAAAGGTCTTTTCCTGTTTCAGGGAAGGTGAGGTTTAAAGCTGACTGCTCTAAACCTTTGAAATAAGTGTTCTGTTTTCTAGGCCATCTAATATTTTATTTAAAATAACTCCACCATCTAATTTAGGCGTAATATTTGCTTTGTGTGTGTGTGAAAACTTGCTGAAATTGAAAGTTGTAAACTGCAACTGAATTTGCATTTTTATGATACATTTTGCAACCTTGTCACTGAATGAAAACAAAAAAGCAAACTTTTTTCCTTGTATGTAAGTTGGATGGAATTACAAGTTGAAGGAGCAGCTTTAAAGTAGAGGAATAAATAACATTTTGCAAGTATTTCTTTTTAGTAATTTCCATGTTGTTTTATACCTTTGCATATGTGTGGGATTTGCCTGACAGTAGCCTTCAGTCTACATAAACACAGAAAAATAGTAGAATTGATTTTTTAAAATTACATTTCATTATTTTAGGATAAAAGATCTTGCAGATGCTCTAGACGAAGGAGGCTGTGATCTTGAAACTGTGAGAAACATCATCCAAGGAAGGCAGTTGCCTGCTGATCTAAGGGCCAAAGTCTGGAAGGTAAATATGATCTTAAATCAAGAAGCAGGAAATACCTGAAGTTGTGTTTCATTTGAGGTAAAAGATTTAGTTGCCAGGGATCTCTGCAGAAGAGATGTAATATTGGAATTTTAATGTGCATCTATGTTGAGTCAGTTTAAGAATAGTTCTTTTTTTTTTAATTACTGAGTTCAGTAATTAAACAACTGCAAAAAGACACTAAAATATTTAGAGGGCTTTCTATTTTTATTTTCAGATTGCACTTAATGTTGTAGGAAAGGGGGACAGCCTAGCATCCTGGGATGGCTCCTTAGACCTACCTGAGCAGAGTATAATTCATAAGGATTGCCAAGACCTAATTGGTAAGTTCTGTTACATTTAGATCATCAGTTTGAAAACTTTTGTATTCTCAGTTATCTTAAGACTTTATTTCAATTAAGTGATCTGAATGATGTTTACATTTTGGAGGAAGATGAAAGAGCAGATAAAAATCAGTAAGAAAACAATAGTATCTCACCTGTACACAGACTCTGGGAGGGTGACATCATGGGAGTTCAAAGTATTAGCTTGTAAATGATAGTTTGCATAGTCAGAAAGCTTTGTGAGATTAAAAAAATGGTAATTGTTTTCCAAGCTCCATCTTTTAAAGCAGACATTCTTTATTTAGTGTCCTTCAGGTTTTTATTTGTGGAAGGTCTGGTTCTTAATCTGAAAACCTGTTGTAGCGTGAAAATGCATATAGTATTTGAGAGAAGAAATATGTTAAACATTTTGGGCTTCAAAAACTATTTTAAAGAAAGATACTTTTTAATAGCATTTTCAGCAAAAAATGAAAGGCTGTGTTTGTGCAAGCAAGGTGCTGCCAGGACAAAGGAAATAATAATCTGGTATGTTTGCAAAGAGCTGCCATAGGATCTGTTTGGCAACTCATCACAGGACTGGTAAAACCCCTGACATGATGCAACAACATTGGTATCAGTGATCTATTGATGGAATCAATGCTGACTCATAAATCAGGATACATCTCACATCTTCAATAAGAGAATCTTCTATTTTATTACCTATCATTTTATTTATTCTTGTGCAATTGAAAGTTAGGGCAGAGGATGGAGTTGGTGCATGCATACATACCTGCCATTTCTGAAATGCAGTTCTACAGTTTCTAGCCCTAAAATCTAGTAGGAGTTATTTTCCTTCTCTCTGTCCTGTAAAGGAAAGAGATGGGTGTGGAATTTCCACTCTGTTTTTTAATCACAGTCTCTCTTCAGGAAGATGCAAAATGTTCTGATTGTAATCATAACATACAAAATTAAGCCCTTCAGTGTCTGATAGTTCTCTTTTTGTATTTATTGGCAAGTATTTTGTGACATGTAAGGATTTCAATCAAATGTAAAGTTACTTCAGAAAGAAGGTTATATGGAGATTTCAATTTTTCCTTGGATTAAATGTCTCTATTTCAGTGTTTTAACATAGCAAGTAGTCTCCAGATTTTAAGTATATTCTCAGTTGGCATGTGAGCTTTATGTACTGTTTCATTTTTCTGAGAGATAGAAAAAAAGAATGCCAAATATTGACTGACTTGTCAATATTCTTGATGGGAAAGTATTAAAGACTTCTGTAATAAAAAAATTTACTAACAGTCATGAGACTCATGGTCTTCTTGTAACTGAGGGGGAAAGATGTTTCCTAGATATTTAATGCTGCTATGTTAATGTATTGTGTACAGATCTCTTTTCCCCATCCTGGAGATAAAAAAATGTGATTTGTAAGTTAGTGCTAAAATTTAAGTCTGTAAGCCTACCTGATCTCAAACTTCTGATTTAGATAAATTTACATGTCAGTCAGCTTTTGAGGAATTGAAGGTATGCATTGTGGGTTGATCTGTGTTGATCTGTGAAATTCCAATGAATTTGTTGTAAAGTTGAGCCTGAGTTGTGTGCTGAGCACATCAAATAGGAGTAGAAGAGGAGCATTCTGTGCATTGAAAGAATCTGCCTCTTTCTTTTGTATAGATCCTGGAAACACCAAACTTTTTTCATCCTGTTGTTGTGTTATTTAAATGATATTTAAATGTCTTATCCCACTGGGTTTATAAAATCACTTGTATTCTGATACCTTTTTAAATGCCTTTCTGCAAGAATTTAATCCAAATAGCCAGCTTTTTGTTTGTCTGGTTTTGTTGGGTTTTTTCTCCAATCAGTCCCTATTGGTGCAATTGTGCTAAATCTCATCCAATTCCTTTGATAAGCTTTTAACCCAGTTTGTATTACTGTGCCTATTTCAGACCAGTTGTCAGTGCCAGAAGAAGAGAAGTCAGTATTAACTTTGGACATTGAGTCTGTTATTACTTTTTACTGTAAATCACGCAATGTTAAATACAGTTCCTGCCTTGGCTGGATACATCTGCTCAAACCTCTGGTGCACCTTCATTTGCCCCGCAGTGATTTGTACAACTGCTTCTATGCTATCATGAATAAATTCATTCCAAGGTAAAACTCTTTCTTTTCCATATATGCTATTTGTGTTGGCAGTAGAAGTGTTCTCTGAAAGATATGCATGTTGGTTTTGGCTAGAGGAGCACTATTCCTAGCTGTGTTGTCAGATTCTTTCATATGATCATAAATTTCAATACCTGTTGGTTTGAAATCCAGGAGATGATTGGGTTGGTTTAAGATGCAAAGAGTTAACTGACTGATGTGACTGATCTATATTCAATATGCCTTTTAAAGAGCTATCCTTTCATGCAATATCAAAAATTAGTTCATTTTTTATGAACTAATTCACATAGGTTATGTGGAAGTGGTTTTTTGATGCCTTTCCTAGCATTTTTGATATCTAAAATACTTCTATCCCTTCAGAAACAGTAATTCGTAAGCACTAATGAAGTCTCAAAATCTCTTTAGAAGTAGTTAATATTTTCCTTATGTTCTTTTGAGTTGGGACTGATTTTTTTAAGTTGCTAGGTATTTTTAATGACAAAATTTGAGCTTTTCATGCTGTTATGTAAGTCCTCTCACTAAAGTAAGTTTTTGTGAATGTTGGAGCACCATGACGCTTCAGCAAGGCTGGATAGTCTGTAGTTAAAGATCTTAGTCTGATTTCCTGGAGAGGAATTCCAGCCTGGCTGATGGATGTGTACCCAAAATATGAAAAATGCATGTTTGCTGTAGTAGCAGGAAGCAAGCATTTATCAGTCCTGTCACTTGACTCAGCACGTGTCCCTTTCTGCTCTGAAACACTCTTGGGCTCTGTGAGCTGTTTGGGGATAGTGGCAGTATGGCCACATAACACTTGTGCTTTCAGCTGTAGAAGGTTTGCAGAGTATCTGCTATTTGAGCCTCAGGAGGAATCTAGGTGGTCTTTCAATGAGATGTAGACTGGTTTCCTGGTTTTTTTCTCCTCAATGGGAGAATGAAAGACCTAGAAAGGCAATTTACAGTAGATCAGTGCATCTCTGCTCCATTGATACCATACTGGACTTGTTCTGAGATTTAAATCTGTTTTAAATACTTCTGTGTTATATAATCTGTCAGCAGTATTGCTTTCTGCTGCCCAATTTAATGGGGTTTTCAGTGTTTGTGGATTTTTTGTTGATTTGATTTGGTTGGCTGGTTTTTTGACTCCTTGAGGCAAGTTGACTTCATGATCAGTCCCTGTGAATTAAAAGAACATTGTACAGGAAATTACATGATCACAGATACTAAAGAATTGCTACTGTAAGTCTGAAAACGGCAATATTACAGGGGAGTTTATTGTTTTCATTGCTACTTTTTAGGGATTGTTTTATGAAGGGAAGACCCTTTCATCTATTTAGGCTGTTGCTTCAGTACCATGAGCCTGAACTCTGCTCCTTTCTTGATACCAAGAAGATGACTCCGGATTCATATGCACTCAACTGGGTAATAAAGTGAAAGTAGGGAAACATAATGAAAAATAAATTTCTGTTAAAATTTAAATACATGTTGTCAGTTTATGGAAGCGTAGTACAGGCAATTAGAACTGCATATATTAAAATAAATTGCATGTTTTAATATAGTGTGGGCCTTTTCTCTTTAGTGTTTAGCATGAGGTATGAGGGCTTGGTAATGTCACATTTTTATTGTACTGGGTGAGTCCTTATTGAGCCACTGATACTTAGGAACTGCTTGGAGTGAGGAAGAATGAGAGCAGCTGACATACTCAAAAAGCAAAAAGTTAGTTTTGATTGTGGGCAGCTGTATGTTGTACATATGGGTAACATCAGTCTAACAGGTCTTTTAAAGCTGAAGAATTAATTGTTTTAGAAACCTCCCTGCTAAGGCATATGTGTATGTCTTTTAGAATTTAGGTACATATATTTTACAACTTTCAAAGCATTAGTCACTTTCTCTTCAAAACTGCCTCAGATTATGGGTAGTTACAAAGATTATCACCTTATTATAAATTTTGTGTAGCAGGACTACGACAAAATTTTTGTATCAAGGCTACTTAGTATATGCAATACAAAATCATGATGCTGTGCTTGCATAGGCAAAGTCTGTAATTTAATAGAGAAGGCTTTGACCCATGAACTTTTCTAGGTTCTTCTTTCATACTCATTGGCAATGTAAAATTTTTTTTCAACCTGGTGAATCTTGAATTAAAGAAGTGAAATTGAATGAATTATTAAACTGTGAGGGCATTTTTTTCTTTGTTCTTTTTTAAGGCTGCTGCCAATTTTAGTATAAAAATGTGTCGAGGAAAAATTCTCACGTTCTCAAAATCTGCCGTTTGCCAGTCTCATGAGCCTTCAAAAGAGAAATCAGGTCCTTTTTTGTCACTCAATTTCCTTTTTTTAATAGAATTTTCCTTAGTACATACAAAATTCTTTGAAGTTGTTTCTTTGAATTTTGAAACCTAATTAGAAAAAGAATCTTCTCTCTTAAAGGCGGTAGTGAAGTAAGCTGGTGTAGCTGCCAGTCCTCAACACCATGCTTCTTGGTGTACAATTTTAGGAAAAAAATCTTAAGTTTCATTTTATATAATGAGATTACAGTAAAAGTCTCTGTTTCATCTGTGAACAATCTGTCTATATTGGTGTATCACTAATACTTAGAAGTATATAAGCAACATACCAAGACCTGCCATTGTCATCTTGTTCATGGATGTTTTGTCTTCTGTTGCATTTGAGCCAGAGTTGAATATATTTTGCTATAAAACTATACTATGAAGTGTTGAAATATTCCATGATAGTGTTTTAAAGCTTTTGAAAGCTATTGCTGTGTTGATCCGTTTGTGAATGTATGTGGAATTTCTGTGCATCAGCAAGTACAGTAAGACCCCAGTGAAGTCAGGTGGTATGCATTTGAGTTAGGTGTGATTGTAAATCTGGCATGTGTAGTAAGAAGTTCCTACCTTTTATCTGCTTTGAACTTTGTATATCAGAGAGGATGTATTTTCAAGTGGGAGCATGGGAACAGGCAAAGAGTTTCTTAAATAGTAATGAAAATTTTCTGATACCTGCAAATGTTTAATTACTCAGTCATAAAGCATCATAATGTAAGTGATAAGTAAGTGATGTTGTCAAACTAATGTTTCAACCATGTTCAATTAGCCCAATTCTGCTGTGGAAAATAAAAATAATTATGTTTGCAGGATCCTTTCAAAGCCCTAATTGCTATGCAATTTGAGTAAATATATTCTCTTATGATTGTCTTGTTGGTATAATTGATATTTAGCAGTGGCTGTGAGCTTAACAGTACTCCAGCTTGATTGTGTTATCTGTGGTTGAATTTGCAAGGTTGGCAGTGTAGAGCCAACTTTGCCTTCACAATAGTCATATTTATTCAAAGATAATCTCTTGTGTTGTGCACTGTTTCCATAAAATTTGGTTTAGAGGTTAGAACCATCCTTCTGTACATTGTGCAGATGTAGGCTTTATCATAATTTTGTTGAGTTTATTTTCTTTTAGATACCTTGTATCTCTGTTAAAAATGTATTCCTAATAAGATTGTTCCTGGTAATTGCTTTTTCTCACATTATTTTCCAAATTTTTAGCTTGGAAGCCTCTTCTCATACTACTGTTCAGCTGAAGTCACTCAGGCAATATGGGATGGATATCTACAACAAGCAGATCCATTCTTTATTTATTTCTTAATGTTGATCATCCTTGTCAATGCAAAGTAAGTGTATAGTTAATTCTTTGGGACATTCTTTGCTGACACTGTTTTAATCCAGGTTTGTTTCATTTTGGTTTTACTGACTTAATCTATGCCTGTGACTTTACTGTTTTCAGAGACGTTATCTTAGCACAAGAATCAGATAAAGAAGAAATGATAAGTAAGTACTTCTCTTACATAGCTGCTAGTGCAATAATTACTATATACTGAAATCCCCATTTATTACTATTTTTTGTTGCTAAAGAGCTAGGTTGTTAATTTCCATGTGAATTTTCTCATTTTTTAATTCCTTCACCACACTAATTCTTTCTTACTTTTGCTGCCCTGTCCTTGACCTTTTTTCCTTATTCTTTTTCGTGCTCCCACACCTAGTTCTATACTTCAGTTTGAAGTACTGGAAACAGTCACCACAAACTGGTCTTTCTAAGCCCAAAGCAACAGCTGGCAAATCCTTCTTTAAATTTACTGCACTTGTTGCATTTTCTGAATTGTCTTCATGCGCGCTTGATTTGAACCTAATTCATTGTTTTTATAGAAAATGCATTAAATTTCAGCAGAAAATTTAAATAACTCTTGCCTGTGTATTTTTTTACACACATAATACAACGTAATTAATAATCTCTAGTAGTTTAAAATGAGAGTGCTTGGAATTTTGTGTCTTTGCCATATACTGCAGAACTACATCCCTGGATTATCCTGGACAGAGACCAGTGCTACTGATTAAATACTCATTTTAAAGGATTCTCATGGTCAGAGCTGTTTAGAAAAGTAGCTAACTTAGAAATGAAAGCTAAAACTGTACAGGAGTAAGAATGTGATAAAAAATATTTTGCATGGAACTCTAGCAAAAAGTGTAAGTTTTCTATGGATAAGGAGTATTTCCTGTATCTTCACTTTTCATCTGGAGAGTGGATCAATATTCATGCTTAGTCAATACACTAGATTGTTATGCCTTATTAAAAATAAGTTCTTTTATGATCTGTGTTGTTTGATTTCTGTGTCTGAAATAGTGTTGCATTTATGTTGTTTGTCTGTCTCAGAATTCTTAGAAACATCACCAGCCAATCTTGATTTAGAGGATATAGAAGATCTCTTCTCTTTGGCACAATATTACTGTAGCAAAACTCCAGCTTCTTTCAGGAAGGTAATAACAGGAATTTTGATATTCTCTTCTTTTTGGCGAGTGTTTAAGCTCTTGCTGACAGTAACTTTGAATATTTCAGTGCAATATTCTTTTTTTAAACATTTTTTCATGTTGTTACTCTAGTAGTATTTGCTGTTAGGATCTTTGAAAGATAAGGTTAACTTCTCTCACATACATGAGAGAAGCTTCCTTGCAATATTCTCACTTCATGACTGATAACCTCATTTTCCAAATGAGGCTCTTGTAAGAACTGATGAAGCTAAACTTTATATTGACACAATTGCATTGTAGTGTACTGCACAGCAGTGCTAGCTGTATTTGCAATAACAAAGAAGAAAAAGTCTCTTACTATAGATAAATCTGTTATCACTTGCACTGTTTTTGCAGCTCTTCCTTAGTCATGATATCTGACTTAGTGAATGAATGAAATAAAAGTGTTTGGTAGCCATTGCCCTCAGATTGTATGTACTTCCTCTGATGTGTGTAGACACATATGGGAGGTTTTCTTGTGGGGAAAAACAAAACAAACAACTAAAAAACAAATACCAGAGGCACTGCATCATGTTGGCATGGTCAAAGTGGTGGACAGGCATGTTTGTAATGGAAGTGCAGACCTTGCATGATTTTTCAGAAAGAATTTCAGTTGATCAAAAGTTTCATTACTGTGTGGATGGGATACGCATGTGTGGAACTTGATGTTTGCAACAGATATAGTTTAATTTTAAACTTTCACACATAAAGACAATGGCTTCACTTAATCTTTTTTTTCCTTGCCTTATTAGGACAACCACAGTCTTTTTGGCAGCAGCTTGCTGGGCCTCAAAGATGATGACACAGACTTGAGCCAGGCTCTCTGTCTAGCAGTTTCTGTGTCTGAGATTCTGCAAGCAAATCAGCAGCAAGGAGTCAGTATACTGAATTAACCTTCCCCCCCAATTTTATAGAAAAAGGAAAGAATCAATGACTAACCACTAGTTATAAATGCTAACAGCACAAATGAGTATTTGCTATTTCAGGAAAAATATTTTTATCTTCAGGTTTTCTCCCTTGTAAATGATCTGCTGTCTTCAATGCATTTGTGTTGTAGCAAGGAGCATAGGGGAGCTTAAGACAGCTGATTTGAATTTGAGGGGTGTGTGCTGAAAGTAGGATCTCGCTAATTTGAATTCCTTTCCAAATGAAGCTGCTGTAGAGGAAAATTTAGAACTCACTACTCAGTACCTTTGAGAAGAATGCTGTTAAGGAATATCTGTCTTTTGCCAATGAAAAGTTTAAATTAAAAAAAGAAAATGGATTGAATTATTTTATTAGAAGTTAATTGGCGATATAGATGCAGGGACTTCACTAGAAATATTTAAGACCCATATGTGGATCATAATCTAGTTAGAGTGCAGTGTTTCTTATTGACTCCTGACTTCTTGTTGCAGTTTCCAGGCCCCAGTTTTGTCATGCATAGTTTGGGTTTTTTCCTCATCCAAATAAAGTTAAGCATCTGTTTATATCCTGTCCAAGTTGGTGGGACATAGACCCAGCCTTATGTGCTGTGCTGATTAGTAGTGGACTCTTGGATTGCCTCATACCCACTATGTTTCCTCTCAGTAGAAATTATATAATTGCACTTGGGTGATCCTTTCCCATGCACAAGCTGATGTATTAATGGAAAGCTGATACAAGAATACTACTGGTGGTCTGGTAGCTGTAGACAAAGTTCAGATTAATCAAATGAAGTAAGATTTTTTTTTAACAGCTCTTAACCCCTCTGAGCAGTTTTTGTAGTATTTGAGTTAGTATTAGAACGTAATTGAATTCTGCCAATAATTATGCAATTTTGAAGTTTAAAAATTTCTCTTTCAGGAAGGAGTGAGATTCTTTGTAGTGGATTGTCGTCCTGCAGAGCAATACAATGCTGGGCATTTATCAACAGCATTTCATTTAGACTCAGATTTGGTTTGTATGCTTTTTGTTTCTTTACTGGTATTTGAATCCTGACTGAGATAGAGGGGGAGAGAAATGCCTGCCTTGAAAAAGAAAGTATTCTTAATTTGGGCTTCAGTCTGTGTACTGCAGGGTCTAGATATGTGATGATAAGACTTTAAAAATTAGTTTCTCTAAAGGAGATGGTAGAACCATCATTTTACTGAGAAGTTTAGTCCTTAATGACATTAGAATTTGGGATTCCAGACTTCCTGTTCTTTGGTTAGAAATGGGAACCCATACAGATTAAAGACTATACATTGCTTGGAGGAGGAATCTCTTTTTAGCATCCTAATTTCCAGTGAAAGGTGTAATTAATTTTTAAAAAGAACACTTTTTTTTCTTTGTATCTTTTTTTTTGCCACAGCCAGTCTTATTACAGTCTGCTTTTACAGGGCATATATCTTGAAAAGGATTTGGTTGCTTCTTTAAAATTTTTGCTGTACAGTATGAAAGAGAAAGTGCAGTGATTTTGGCACTGAGATATGCTATGAATTAATAACTTCAATGAAGATTTTGTACTTTCTATTTGATATGAATTCCTCATTGAACGTTCAGTCATATTTTTCTCTGTCCCTTTTTCCCCCCCAAAATCACTTCCATTTCAGCAGTGTATTCATCACTTCTGGATTAGCCCTCAACTGTTTTACTTTAAGCAGTCTGTGGAAGCTGTGTGGAATGATTTATTTGGAAATATGTCATAAAAAACTTTTGTACCTTAGTAAAGTTCAATCCTGCATCTAATATCTTCACCTCTCTAATTAAAATGATGCATTATTCAGTATTATATGCACATGTGTAAATATAATATGAAATATAATTGCATAGGAGAGAAAAGGAGGCTGAAGGGCAACCTTAGTGCTTTCTGTAAATATCTGAAGGAGGTTGTAGCAAGATGGGTGTCAGTTTCTTCTACCAAGTAATGAGCTGTAGGACAAGAGGAAGTGGCTTCATGTTGCTCCAGGGGAAGGTTAGGTTGTATATTAGGAAAAATTTCTTCCCCAAAAGGGTTGTCAAGCATTGGAATGGGCTGCCCTGGGAAGGGGTTGAGTCACCATCCCTGGTGGTGACTCAATTTATTACTTGCAGACATGACGCTTGGGGATGTGGCTTAACAGTGGAGAATTGGCAGTGTGAGGTTCGTGGTTGGAGTCAATGACAAAGGTCTTTTCCAACCTAAATGGTTCTTTGATAGTGTGGTTTTTAACCTGGATCAAAAATAATTTAGAAAAAAACTTTCTCTGTCCTATGTGGGTGTTCTGCTAGTCTTAATTGGATGTCATATTCAGTGTAGTAGAAATAAGCATTTAAAATTATTAAGTAGTACAAATACCTGATAGTATATGAAAAAGGAGTCCATGAAAACAAGTCTTAAATTAGATGTGATCAGTTCATATGTATTTAAATTGTATATTGGAATTAATGGTCTTTCATAAACCATGGTGGATAAATGTTACCAGGTTCATCCTTTATTATAAAAGTCAATGCTATCAAAATATTATAGGGAAAAACTTTGTGGTGAAAAGTCATTAATGGAATTTCAGTGCATTTTATATTCCTGTATGTGCAAAGTATGCAAAAATTATTGCAAGGAGAGAATGGGGTGAGCAAATACTTTGGAATCCACCTCATTTATAGTTAGAGGAAGTAGTGAGATTTAGGACCTGTGTAATAAAGCAGCAGCCTTTATCTCTAGGAAAACCTCAGTTAAAATTCAGCCTTACTTACTGATGGCTAGGTTGTGTACTTTTGACTTTGTCCTTCATCATTTGATCCACTGTACAGACAAAATGATGAGAATCCCTTCTGGCCCCTGCCTGCCCCCCTCAGTCCAGTTACAGATCAAAATTCTCTTATGAGTTTAAATAAGTACCTTCCCCACAAACACAGGTTAAAATTCTAGCTGTATTGAGAAAGTCCTTGTTTCTCCATATCTTTCATGTGGAACTCATGTTTTTGCATGCACAATAGCCCTTCATGTATTCCAGTCTTAGCTTTTTGAGAGTACAAAGAATCACAGATACCTCCTTATACTCTCAATTGTAAT
>NW_005054391.1:261765-289828 GCF_000277835.1 Geospiza fortis
AAGACAACAAGAGGAAGACTTTACTAGCATCTAGAAATTCTAGGTAGTTTAAAGGGTTTCATATCTCCAAAGCTTGGATGTGTTGTGCCCAAGCATGTGTAAATGTGGAAACCAGTCCCACTGCTGTGTTACTGAATCAATGCAATATGAAAGTTGCAAAGACTTGTTCCACTCTTACTTGATGCCTTCAGAAATAAACTAACAAATGTAAGCTGTGTTTCTTTCCTGGGGAGAGCAAGTGGGGTGAGGAAGTAAAGGACCATTCACAATGTTCTTTATGTAACATGAGGGCTCAGTCAGGTTCTGTGTGTGTGACTTGCACAGTGCTGAGGTTGCCATGCTTGTGCTCAAGGAATTGTAACCATTCCCAAAGTTTGTCTCTTTTCACAACTCATCTTACAATATCTTGATGTCAAACAATATTTTTTGTTTGTTTGTTCCACAGATGCTTCAAAACCCATCAGAATTTGCACAGTCTGTAAAATCTCTGTTAGAAGCACAAAAACAATCTATTGAGTCTGGCTCCATAGCTGGTGGGGAACATCTCTGCTTCATGGGAAGTGGCAGGGAAGAGGAAGACATGTACATGAACATGGTGTTAGCACATTTCTTACAGGTACTATTAAATTGATTTAACAGCTGGAGTAAAGGATATCTGCATGTGTCATTAATGGTAAATGGCAAAACATTTTCACCTTAAAATCTGAACTGGTTTTTACATTGTTTTTAGTAAACAAACTAACCCCTGTTTCATTACCATACTTGCCAAACTCATTCCTCAGGTTTTTGCTCTGATCAGAATTATCTTTTCTGTTGCAGAAAAATAAGGAGTACGTAAGCATTGCCAAAGGAGGCTTTATGGGTAAGCTTATTAATAAGGAAATTTGACTTGAAAAATCCTGATGTCTTAACACTGTTGGTATTTTTGAGGCTTTTGCTAAAAACCGTCTAAATAATAACAGCAACTAGGTCTCATTTGTCAGATTTTTGTTTTGTGTAAGTAAACACTGTGCACTTACACATTTGTGGTTAACTCTTAGGGCTTTCCCAAATTTCTGAGTGGTGAAAAATTAATGCAGAAATTGAAGAAATTCCTTCTTCCAGCTTGTCATTCTTGATGTTTTAGCCACTGTAGATTGCAAATTCATATGGAGATGCAACTTCATAATTGCTATTAATAGCTGTTATGCTGTTATGTATCTTAAATCAGGAATTCATAATTGATAAGTGGCTGTTGCTGGAATCAATCAGGCTCTACAACAGTGGTGAGATCTGTCCTACAATATGACATTATTAACAATACAATAGGGGCATTATTAATCAATATGTGTGGTGTTGTAAGAGCTGTCTTCAAGATCAAAGCAGTGCTTTATTTTTAATTGCTGCTGTATTCTAAATGTTTACTAAAATAATTAGTGTGTTAGGTAGATAAATAGGCATTAGATAATTCGATTTTCTTAAAATGCCTTTATACTGCTGAAAGAAAAGCTGAGGATTATTACAGTGACCACTGAATTTATCTACTTTATTGAATTGTGGGGAAATAACTGTTACTGATTAGACTTGGGTATATACAATATTTTCGTCAACAGACTAAGTCCAGTGTAATTCTGAATGTTTTTAATGGCCTTTTAACAGCCCTCCAACAGCACTTAGCAGATATCAATGTGGAAGGACCAGAAAATGGATATGGCCACTGGATTGCTAGTACCTCAGGCTCAAGAAATAGCGTAAGCTCTGTTGATGTAAGTGAAATTTTAGTGTGTTACAGTGGGATGGGAGCCGTAGGTGTCATGTGGTTTTTCTTCACATTCCTCATTCTATTCCATAAAATTGCAAGTTATGGCTGTTTTCACTTGTGTGTTTAATTTCAAACTATGATCACAGTCTAGTCATAGGTGACCCAAACATTTTTGTCCTCTTGAGGGGAAGAGTTTTTAGGGAAGAACTTGCTGTAGTCATTCTCCAGCAGAAAATGTGTAATAGACAACTCTTTCTCTGCCTCTTACTCATTCTGGGAGCAAGTTACTATAAAGTGGCATACAATTTCATGGCAAAGCTCAAAATTGTATCTTTTCTGATGTATTATGTGTAGAATTTAGATTTTGATTTAGATGCAATGTATCACTAATAGGATTCTTTTGTTTAGATGTCCATAGCAGAGTGCTCAGTAACATAGTTTGTCAAGCTTGCTTTATGGGATGATATTTTCCTCAATATCACTGCTATTATTTGATAGAATTCTAAAGAAATACTCAGTTGTGTACCACAAAGTAAATTTCTCTTTTGTAGTCTGTTTCCTTTTTAATTCATTGAGATTAAATAACATACTTTTATATGATTAATCCTGAGAGGAGTTACTTTTACAGGGTGATTCTCCTAACGGTTCAGGTGATGGAAAAGGAGTGAAATCCCTAGTGAATAAAATGACAGTTGCTTTGAAGACTAAATCTGTGAATGTGAAGGAGAAAGTTATCAGTTTTATTGAAAATACATCTACTCCAGTGGACAGGTGCGTTGTTTATATCTCACTGTGCATTATCTGGGAAAAGTGACTTCCTATTTCATGTGGCTGTTTGTAAGTGTGAAAACTGGGCTAATTAGGAAAAAGTTGTCTCACATATTCAGTTTTTTAATTTTCTACCCCTACCCTCCTCACAATTTTATCATGACCCATGGAGCCTACTGTGCTCCTTAGTATTGGAAGGCCAATGTGGGTCCCTGTTGCCTTCAATGTTTATCTAGAATTTGTCACTTAATTTCACTTCTTAGAGTGTGTCAATTTTGTGTTTAATCTGAAAGTGAGCAATGATTTCACTTTTATTTCCGCCCCATCCTGACTCTAATGAAATAGATGAATGACAGTGGGATTCTGGTTAGGTTCTTTTGGTTGGTTGGTTTTGTTCTGTTTTGGTTTTTTTCACTGCTGCATCTTGGCAAATTGAGTTTACCTCTTTTAAAGATCTCGAATTTTTCCAAGTCCATATGTAAAGCTGCTTTTCAAACTCAGAATGGATGCTTGTTTGGTTTTTGTGTCTTCAGGTACAGCAAGGAATGAGAATGTGCAAGTAGACTGAGGAACACTTTCAAATTTGGAAGTGATCATTCCAAATAATTATCTTAACTAAATACAAGAAAAACAGCATTCATCTGCCAGAGCTTTAAATGAAATGCTTGTTGTAGTTCTTTAAATTCCAGCCTTTGAAGGTGTATGTTGAATAGCAACACACTGGTATTCAGGAATCTCAGAAACCTTGCATTTGTTTGATGGCAGGATTTAAAACACATGCCAAATGATGAGTAATTTTTAATAGTTCCTCAGATCATTCATTCTTTCTGTGCTGGAAAATGTTTTTCTAAAATACTATTATTACTTCTATTTCACTATTAGAGGCAAAATATTCTTAAATAATGTTTGGTAGATTTTGCTTTGTGAGGTATTAAACTGAATGACTGTGAAGATTTAAACTGAAAAGGGGTAGATTTAGATTAGATATCAGGAAGAAATTCTCTACAGGGTGGTGAGGCACAGGTTGCCCAGGGAAGGCTGTGGCTGCTCCATCCCTGGCAATGCTCCAGGCCAAGCTGGATGCAGCTTTAAGCAGTGTGGTCTGGTGTAAGGTATCCCTGTGCAGGGCAGGGAGTGGAACAAGTTGGTCTTTAGAGTCCCTTCCAACCCAGGCCATTCTGTGAAATCAGGTAATGCTTACATGTACACCATAGGTAGCATACAAAATGCAACTTTTAGTAGATTTTTTTGCAAATATTTCTTTACCTCATGTCCAGCTTTCATGAAGTCTTGTTTTTATTTACAAGCATCCTCCTTGAAGAAGATACATTGCCAATATAGAGAATTTCAGCTATTTATCTAGGTTTTTCCTTTACATTTTTTTAATTCTTTTGTTCTGTCCTCTGCCCCAATGTACTGTAGAATACCTTTCAATATTTCCTGGCCAGACAGAGCAAGCCTGGAGCGGTAAGCTTGATAATTAAGCAGTCTGACTAAAACCACCTTTCTTGTATTTAGCATGGCATCACAATGTTTGTAAGCATTGGTTACACTGACAAGATTGCTTGCATATTTTGATATGAATTTAATTTCTTGAAGTATATTAAAACTGTTGCTTTTTATAAGCACTGGTCAAGAGACTAAAGGAAGAAAAAAGAATGTATTGGCAGTGCTTTCTTCTCTTAGTTTCTGCTTTGTTATTTCTGTTCTCTTCCTTACTATTGCTTCTTATGGATTTCTTTTTAACCTGTCATTTCCTATATGCATTTTATTAGTAACCTGTACTAGTAGAAGAAATCAGGAACAATTACTGAACAAATTATGGCTTAAGGTTTTAACAAGAGAGACTATAATTATGAAAAGTAAACTTTTCATAAAATATCATCAGAACTTAGATATGACAGGGAACCCATACAGAAATTCTGCCTGGAAGTCTCAAATTTTTATGCATCTTATCAATTGGTGATAGAACATGCTGAAAGAAGCAGACATGCTCATTACTGGGGGGGAAAAAAACCTGATAAGTAAATATGCTTTGCAATTCTACCTCATCTTGTTCACATAACTACTACATTTCATGCAAATGTGGAGGCCCTTCACATTTGACTCACATACAGTGTCTTATAATTATTTCAGAAATCAGAATTGTGACTTGAGTTTTTATAAAATTACTTGTGATGATTGAAGAGCAGCTCATGCATAATCACTTTCGAATTTTGGTTATACTTTAGGAGTTCTGTAGCTTTTGACCCACTTACACTGAAATGCATGAAGGTTAGTGCTGGATGAATTATTGAAAATTTTAAAAGTGGGCTTTCAAGGATTTTTGACTAATTTTTCTTTCAAGTAATTAGTACATAATTTGAGCTGAGAGTTACCCGAAGGCATCCCAGAAAGGTGTTGCTCATGTGAGAAAAATCAGTAGTAGTGCTCTGTAGAAGAAGAACAATGGGAATGGCCCAATAGCACATAGTATATTTTGTTAATTTAGAAATACTTAAGATCATGGGGATTGTACCCCACATTTTGTTGATGTGTTTCTAGAATATGGTAAGCAAGTGCTAAAATATCAAATTAAATATGGTGACTCTTGGATAACTCAGAGATGCATGAATCTGTATTTGTAAGCAAGAAGTTTTAATATATTGAGATTTTACTTTGGTGATTTTGTTTATTCCTTTCACTCCTATTGCACATCTTCTTTCATTGGGTAGATGCAAGAATAAATTAGCTCACACTTTATATCCCTAGAGTATTTTCTTAAAATTTCAGTTCTTAAAAACCTAGAATGGTATTTTTTTCTGTATCAATTCGATTAGATCTACTTTGTGTTTATCACCAGGATGTTTCATTTGGCAGGTTTGCCACCAAAGGACATTGCATTCAATTTGTAACCATGTAATGATAGTCTTCCATGAAAACAGGTTAAAGGGAATCGGTTTCTAGTTTAAGAATGTTACCAGGCTTTTATAAAGTAGCTTTTTACTCTCTTGTTTACTCTCTTGTCCTGACTAACTTCATTTGATAAACACCAGTGAGATCTGCTTTTAGATCCTCTCTGTATAATTCAATTTGACATTATTTAAATGTGCTGCTTCTTACTCAATTGGTTATGTATTGCTAAAGCATATTTACAAAAGCCTCCATATGGAAGCACTGCCCTCTTGGATTGTCAGTGTCATTGATGCTTATTGTCTTAAACACTAATGAGCATGTTATTGTATGTTTATTTTTGTGCCATTGTAGACCACATTTCTGTTTGTTTGGTTTTTAAACTTTTCCTTATTTTGTTTATATTAGTAAATTTTACCCATAGAAAATGTTGTTTTCTTTTCTAACTTTCAATTCTACTTTCAGATATCCCTAAGTAATAGCATTAATTTACATGTTACTAAACCTGTTCCCTGTCCACCTTGATTCTACAGTAGCATTTAAACTGGAGTTTGTGAATGTACTTTAAACAGGAACCAAGGCTTAGAGTTAGGAAACATAAACACATAGTGTGGGAAAGGAGGTTGTTGAACTGGAGGAAAGGGACAGGCAGATTTTCTGGTTTTACTTTGAGTTTTTTAAAACTGCTAAGTGTTGCCAGTTCTAAAGGCTAAAATTATGAACTGTTTGGTTTTTTCAGAAATTGCCTGTATTATTGCTTTCTGAACTTCCAGGTTTTTCTCATATTTTTCAGGTATTCTCAACAGTTGAGGGCAAGAGCTTTTAATTCAGCTGTGACCATGTAATCGCAGCGTTCTGAGCTGGAGCTTTAAAATATTTCAGGATTTGCAATTTTACTGTCACACATAAAGACTCAGTTGTGTGTGTTTGTGTCATTTGATATGATCTGTAGAAACAATTTAAATGTGATTTTTGACAACACATGAATATCACACTGGTGCTGGGATTGTAGCAGTAGGAATTGTTTGAGCAAATATTTCATGATTTGACTCAAGCTGGAAGTAATGCACAGGAAGTCAGGGTTTAGACTACCACAGATGGTTTGTAATAACCCCACTGTGTAGTTCTTAAAGCATTTTGTTATCTTTCGAGGAATTAACCAGAAAAATAAATTTCCAGACATGTTAGTTAATAGTGTTTGTTTTTTGCTTTATCTGAATTTGGCATCCTTGTGAAGTTGCCCTGACTGTCCAGATGTTTTTGTTTCATGCTGGAAACATAGCATGGTGTCAGTTTTCAGGTCTCTAATGTGTGTTGCCATTTGAGAAGGTGAGCAGAAGATGGGTTTTTTTTTAAAACAAAACAGTATTTCTTTCCACTTGCTCTGTTACAACAGTCAGGCTCCCAAAGTGACTGAACTCTGTGCTTTAACTAACCAAGTTGCTTGATGGGTCACTCACTTCTTCCTTGCAGGCTGCTTCATGAGAGTCACTTGTCCTTCTCTGTTGCACAGCTGTGTTTACATTTTGCTAATATGTTACTGTGGAACTCAGACCATCAGTTTGAAAGTTACTTTTCTTCTGTCCCTCTCCTTCTCCTGCCCTTTTCATTGCCAACAGACATGTCAGCAGCAGTGACAGAGTAGGAAAACCCTACCGTGGTGTGAAGCCGGTATTCAGCATCGGAGATGAAGAAGAATATGATACTGGTACAGTAGAGAATTTTTCTTTTACTTAGATTAGCTTATTTAGACAAAGTTATTAAATTGGACTAAACCAAACAGTGTATCTTACATCTTTGTCTTGCAGTATGATACTTGTCTATTACTGTTGTTCATGTATGTTATGGTAATGCCTAGGACTGACCCTCTTCAAATACATAGGAGAAGATTAAATAAAAAGTAATTTGGGGTAAGCACCAAACAGCCAACAGGAAGAAATTGAAATAAGCAGATTTAGGGGATCTTTTGTCTCCACTTGTTATTTCTCAAGTAAAGATCTTTTGCAATACTGATCTCGTACATGTAAACTGGCAGTTGTGCCTTTATTACAACAGTAAGCAAAATATAAAAGACCTGGCTTGGCTGATGTATCTCAGTTTAAATGTCTAGTATTGTCAGTTAGAGTAATGATCTGAATTTTTGAAGTATAGTTGGAGCTAGACTTTAACTGGCTAATGTGTGCACACCTCTCCAGTGTTTCAGACTTGGCTTTTTAGCACTGAATCTATTAATATTTGATTCATCTCTTGATATGCGTGCAGATTGCTGTAGAAAAAAAACATGCAATTTTTTATTTAAATTTTTTATCTCATTGAAAAACTACAGGCAAAATTGGAACACCACACATTTCATAAAGGTTTGTTTGGGGTTTTTTTTGAGAGCAGTTCTAACATTAGAATGGTTCCAACCTACTGTTGCCCTGGTTTTGCTCTGGTAGTTTTAGCCCACTCCCAATCATCATCTCACAAATAACTCTTCTGTGCCAAAAGGCATGTTTAGCTTGTGTTGGAGAAACAAGTAACTAGTCTGAGAATCTTTGATAGGCAAAAGAAGCAGTTCAGGAAGATTAATGAGAGTCACAGGTTTAAATAACATAATGACACACAGTTGATCATCATCTGCAATAAAAATTGTGAAGGGGCAAAGTGAAATTATCAGGCAGAAGCTTTAATACCAACAAGATATTTCTCCAAATACCATGTAATTAAGTTTGCACAGTTCTTTGAGCATCCATAATAGTGTTTTGCAAAGTCTGTGTAGTTTCAGAAAACCAGCTCCTCCAAGACAGGTTGTCTAGAATGTGTTTTCAGTAATAGTTTTTTACTAAGTTCTATTTATTTAATATTTGCTTTTAAAAGCACTATTACACTTTGTAAGTAAGCAGAATCAGAGCAATTGGAGTAAGCAAAGCCAACACATATGAAGTGAAATATATATGATCTTGATACAGAAGAATGCAAAAAGTGAACCTGTTTCTGAATAATTGGTTTTGTGAAGTTTTAGTGTTTGAGGTTTTTCTGTAGTAAGTAATTGCAGGCAGCTGTAATCATTGCAGCCTGCTCTAGGTGGATCTGCTTGAGCAGGTGGGTTGGACCAGGTGACTTCCAGAGATCCCTTCTGTCCTCAGCCATTCTGTGATTCTGTGACATGAGGGTGGATTATTGTTCCATTTGCTTCAATTCCATAATGTATTTTTCAGTGAAAATGTTTCCCAAAGTGTGTTTCAGATTCTGAATGGCATTGAAGTAAGTAGTTTTACAAAGTCTAGGAAACTGGCTTTGAAAAAGGCTCTTTGAAGAGCTGTCCTGAGTTATTTCTGGGAGTAATTTGTATGGAGTTAATATAGTTGATTGTGTTAGATAACTAGGTTGCTTAATTTCTTCTAATGTAACACCAAAATTACTATGTAAACGTAATCACCAACTTTACACATAGAAGCAGTATTTTGCAACTAAGTAATAGCACGTGCAGGAGTTGTGGGTGTTTCACAGAGGTCTGTGCTGAAAATTTTGGGTTGGAATATGTTCTTAAATGTCCTTAAAAAAGGATGTGAAGGCAAAGACAACAATTTTTGCTAATGATCCAAGGTTATCTGGCAGACTGAGACAGTAAGGGCAGACTGAGTCTTTTGCTAATAGGCATGACTGGGTAATAAAATGGCACATGAAATTCAGTATGAATTTAATGCAAGAAAGACATTAAAAACCCCCAACCACTTCTAGTTTCAGATCCAGCGGTGCTAGAATGATTTGGCTGTGTCCAGCTGCAGTGGGTTTACAATAAATAAGCAGTCATTAACAGTCAGAAAAGCAAATCAAATGCTCAGAAATTTATGATTCACCCACACATTAAATATTGTGTCTTCTGCCCTTGGTGTTAGAAACCATGTTTGAACAGGACAAGGTTCAGAGAGGCAGAATTAGGGTGAGGAAAGATGTGATATTACTTCCACAAAAGGCACAGCTGAATGTTAGGAGTTTTGTTATGTGAAAGAGGCATTTTAAGGGAGGAAAAGTGATCCACAAAAATAATGCCTATCCTTGAAAGGGATCAACAGGTGTTCATTTCTTCTCGTAAAAGAAACTAGAACCCACAAGGGAAGACTCTCCTGGACTGTGGTTGGCTTGCTTTTGGTACTCCTTGCCAAAAGATATTGGTGGTTTAAATGCAAAAGGTTTATATGGCTTCAAGGAAAGTCTGGACAAGTGACTTCCATTGTGAGAGAAATCCATGAGACTTTACTGCGTGGACAAATCAGGCCAGCCTAAGATACCCCCTGACCTAAAAATACTTTGTTGAGAGAAAATTAAGAGAGAAATATCACATATGCCTTTTTCTTTCTTCCCTCTCAATAATTCCCTATGGTTAGGTACACTTGCTTTGAACTGGTCTAGCTACAGTGGGTTTAAACAAATTGAAAAGCTGGCTGATGGGTGTGAATTTTTTTTTTACTGCTTTTACCCCTTCCCTTCAAACCAGATGAAATTGACAGTTCCTCAATGTCGGACGATGATCGAAAAGAGGTTGTCAACATCCAAACGTGGATAAATAAACCTGATGTGAAGTATAACTTTCCATGTAATGAAGTAAAAGAAAATGGACATATGTTTCCCAGGTACTGAAATTAAGTTCAGTGAAAACATCCATCTTGATATACATTCTAAAAAACAAATGTTGGTGACTTAACTTAGACTTTTATTACATTAGGAAATGAAAGTGTGAAACAAACTAGAACAAAGTGTTACTGTATTTGCATTCTTGTATTTGCAGTGCTATAGAATGGTAATTATGTATAAAACCTGGTGTAAAATTTTGCTTTGAAGAACCAGGTAGTAAGGAAAATTGAAAGGGGAGAGAGGGGCTGTGCACCAATAATGCTGCGGGCAATGCCATGTTTGTTTTCAGAAATGGCTATGCTACAGCACTCAAGGAAATTCTGAAGTCTTTTGTAGAGCTTTCTTCATTAGATATTATGGAAGTACTAAAACCTTTAGTAGCTGTATTATCTAGCTCTCTCCATGTAGTTTAGTCATAGAATTTAACTTTCTAAATAGCTGATATTTAATTAATTAACAAAATTAATTTGTATTTTTCTTTTCCTTCAAGTCATCTTCTAGTAACAGCAACTCATATGTACTGTTTGAGGGAGATTCCATCACGAAAGGGACTGGCTTACATACAGTCTCGACAGGCACTCAACTCTGTCGTCAAAATCACATCCAAGAAGAAACACCCAGAACTGATCACCTTTAAGTATGGAAATAGCAATACTTCAGGCATAGAAATCCTGGCAGTTGAAAGGTAAGCCATCTTAGAAGCAGAGGTGTAAATGGTAATGATGTCCAGGATGCTGTACACTGGAAATCAGGGGTATGCTGTAATTCCCAGAATTCAGTTCAAAAATAATAGTTTTTATTTAGAAATACATAAATCAGATGTGAACTAGGGAAAAAGATTTGCAGTAAAATGATGGGTGTTTATGAGACCCAGAAGAGAGGAACTGCAACTACAGTTCTTGGGGATGGGATGTGTGCAAGTGTTTTGTTTTTGTAATAGGTCTTAAATAAAAATGAAGTAGACAGTTCTCTGCAGCAGAAGTATGGATTTGTGAAGAGTGGGATTTAAGAGTATGATGGAGTAATTTTTTTTTTTTTGACATCTGACTCATATTCTCTGTGCATTGTGCAAGGAGTCCAGAGCCTAAATTCAAAACTCTGATTCCCTGAAACCTGATTCCTGGAAGTGACATGTTGCCATGCTCAGTATTTGCACACTTAAGAGGGGGAAGGGGTCAGATGGAGTGGTGTATCAGGCTTTTTTCCACTGGTGTAGACTGCTGTTCTTGGCACTGTTTTAAGAAGGTTGCTGATACCAGCTGGATGTTTTCTCATCTTCCTTGGAGAGAATTATGTGCAGGGGATGCTCTGTTTTCACAGGAGAGGGAAGATGAGTTTCCTACCTAACTAGGGATGTTCTCTGCCTGTTGGCTCCTTAGGTTTCTAAAGATAAATTAAAATTTTGCAGAGAACTTTACTGCTTGTTGAATTACTTAATCGCCACCTTGCGGACTGAAGCAGATTGATCTAGAGCTATAGGAATTGAAAAAACAAAAACCAAAATACCACAAAACAAAATCCAAGCAAGGACTTCTATGCTTCAGTCAGACAGTTCTATCTGTAAAGATCTGGAATGGCCTGACCTATCCCATTGTCAGTTTTTCTTTCCAAGATGGCCTGTAAAGTACTCCTCAACAATTGTAAGTTCACAAAGAGAAAGTTTCGTAGTATAATCAGGAATTAAATGTTATTTTCTTAGTATTTTTTTCATTTTAATATATTCCCTTCCTCCTAGACAGAGGAAGAATAAAAAGAATTCTGGAATTTATACTCAAAAAATTTTATAGTGAATTAATGATGGCTTTTTCTAATTTTTTTAAGGTATTTGATTCCAAATGCAGGTGATGCTACCAAAGCCATAAAACAACAGATCATGAAAGTATTGGATGCCTTGGAGAGTTAATAACTAAAGACTTTGTAGAGACCAGTTTATAAAGAAGAAGCAACCAAGATACTGTATGTGGACACAAGCTGACTGTTTCCCAACTGAATACTAACTTAAGAGAATTTTTCTGTTTGCTGGTGGGAGTGCCTGAGTAGCAGGCTTAAGATAGGGTAAATTATTATCCATTTCTGAACAGGATTTTTTTTTAAATTTTATTATAATTTTTTTTTGTTTTGGAGAAGTGTTTATTATAAAGGTCAGTTTGTTTCATTTTAATGCAGCCTTAATGGGAATGATCTGCATCTTTGCAAGAGCAAATGCAGCTGGGTTCATGTTAAGTATGTTAAAAGAATGACTGTAAGATACAGAGGAGCAATTGAAAACAGAATGGTTTTTAAATTATTATCCCTTGTAAATAAAATGTCTCCCTTGCCTACAGTCTAGAAATTGGATTTTGCCTACCAGGTAGTATCAAAGACTAATTAAAAATTTAGGTTTTTGAACAGGGCAGATACAAATCTTAAAAACACTGTTTTCACATTAAAAACTGTTAAGTTTGGGCTGCAGATAAATGGAAAAAATACAAGCAATTTGTAAAATTAAGGGGTTTTTAAAGTCTTACCAGCTACTAGGCTAAATAACTGGAATTGGTGGTAAAGATTATTTTTAAATACTGAAATTAACTGTAGTTTTACTACAGGGTTGTGATTTTTTTTAATTATGCAAAATTTTACATTTCATAGGTTGAGGCTGTTTCCCTTGTAAAGACAAGTCTGTGCATTGAAATGCATGTTTCATGACAGAATATGACAGTTGAAAACAAGTTGCCTTGCTCTTCAGAAGCAAAATATCTAAGAACTTTAGATGTTTAAAACCCTTCAGTTCAGCACAAAAGTGAGTACACACTGACCAAAGGTGTGTTCAGCAAGAAGATGAATGCACAGAAAACCAGCACTGAAAATTTCAGTGCTGCATACCTGTGATAAATGTATTCTTAACCAGTTACCTCCATTGATTCAAGCATTTGTTTATATTATTTTGAGTAACAATTTCTAAATTAGTAAAGATTTGGGAGATGGCAACTCTAGGACTGTTCATCACAAGCTCTCCATTTGTTCAAGAATGGTTCTCTTGTTCAAAGCTCAGTAGAGGAATATTCTTATGGACAAGGCAGAGCATCTTTGTAGACTGATGGGAAATCACCGAAAACTGTGACATAAAGATAATGGGGATTAGCTTTGCTGCATGAAATCTTCTGAGTACTTGAATCAAAACCTATGATTTGGTACTTCATCAGAAGGTAAAACAAGTTAAACTGACCTTTATAAAAACAGTTATTCTAAGTTATTCTACTAGGAATCAAGCTAGGGCACCTTAATTCTGGAACTAATTACTTTTTTTTCCTTCTTAGTATCTGAGTAAACACCAATAGAACTTAAACTGTTGAAAATATTTGCATGAAATTGCACCTGGGCCAATGCTCATGTATTTGTAGTTTTGCCCAGCAGCTGTTGTATTACATTTTCCTCTTCCTAGTCCCTCCTGAAAATATCCTCAAGAATCTCTGACTTTGTGCCTACTTCAGCAACGAGATTTTTTCATGTAAAGATGTTTGTGCTACTGTTTATAAACTACACTTGTAAATAAACCAGTACAATTTGAACATAACTTGTTCTGTCAGAAAGCATTTAGTTGCATACTGTGTAAATTCTCTGAATCAATTAAAAGTTTTTCCTAAAGGTGTTTTGTAAATGGAAGTGAATTTGATCTTTGGAGTGGAAGATGCTGATTATGGATCATAGGGAGCTACTGCCAGTGACTTCTTAATGTAAGTACTTCAGAATTTAAGTTAATTTCATTAAGGACTTTTGGGTGAGCATTCACAGAAAGGTCAAAGTGAATTCACAAATAATCAATTTATAGAAAAGGTTTCTGCATAAATTCCAGCGTTTTCAACATCATATTTTTGTTATGAAAATGTTGACAGAATGATACAACATATTCCTCCTAGTCAGAAGGGGAAAAGTGAAAATGACACTCAGTTGTTAAACAGGTGTATTTGAGTATTAAATGTGGAATGTGGCTAATGTGTATGCTTCACTGTGAGGACAGCAAATACAGCAGACCTTTGAGATCTACAGCAAGTAAAGCAACAGGAAGTCAGTTCTTAAATCCCTTCTCTGTAGAAAGGTATAATCCAAGCCATTTAGAGGCTAATTATTTGTAAGTTTCAAGGCAATGCACAAGTTATCAACAGACCTCTTAAAAAGCTCAGCCCAAATGATGAATAATTTTAATGGTGCTGATGTATCTCTACCCACAGTTTAAGGGCCACTTTTGCCTTATATTTTACATACCTGTAGTTACTGGTTTTGTTACAAAACTTGTATTACTAAGCAGAAATTATAGTACTGCAGTGATATTTTTTGAAAAGAAAAATGAAAAAAGTTGGTATGCTACTTCCTGTCCCTTTTAGCTTCAAGGATTTTTTTAAATTATATTTGCTAGAGATGTGTTGGCTCTTGTTTTATTCTGCATGCACCAGGATCTATATTGTTGAATATAAGGTGACAGTTATAATGCAGGAGTGATAGAAATGAGGTCTGGAGTAGGAAAGAAAGTCTTGGAGTAAACTTCCCTGCCAAATGAAAGCTCTTACCTTTGTGTCATAGTGAGAGTTGGTGCTTCTGTGCTCACTGATGGCTCTTCATTTGTCTCACAAATTCTTTTAGATTCTGATTTGTATGAGAATTTGTAAAGAACTTTATGTGTAGAACCCACCAAAAATACTGTTGATTGCAGAGTTGGAATTTTTAAAGTTGCCTTTTCCTGTTAGCCTTAACACATGGGCCTCACCTGTGATTGGATCTTTTCCTTCCAACTACACGTCAGCTGTAGTTTCAAAACCAGGTACTGCCAAATAAGCTTTTTCAATATAGGTGTAGTCTACTGAATGTGTGAAAGTTTCCCTTTAGGGAAGGAAAAAGGTGGTACTATGTAACTTGTTCTACTGGCTATACTTAGTGCTTTCAGATACTTTTGTTTGGAAACTTGAAAAATACATTTTATCTCTCTGACCCATGGGAAACTGGATTTTTGGCCTGTGCTTTGCCCCTTCAAGGGATGACACTACTTGATTGCTTATTCTTTTTCTTATTTGGGAAGAAGCTGGGGGACAGCTGTTCTTTGCACCTGGAGCCCTACAAAGTGTGATGTTTGGGGAAGAAAAGATTTTTTTAAATCACATATGCTCTTTCTACCACCATGGGCATGTATATAAAGAAGAGAAGCCTGCTAAGGGCTGCTGCGCTATCTGTTCTGCCATCCTTTGGCTTGGTCAGATTGGGATGAGTGGTTCCCTTTACTGCTCCCAGGGGCAGGTTGAACAGTTCTCTGGTTGAAGGAAGGTTTGTAATTGTTGCACGCAGTAGTGGTTGTGCATTTTGCAGTGGTTATGCCCTTCCCATCCTTTATCTCTCTGCATGTTTCCTGAAAGGGGAGGTGTGTAAGAGATTGATCACCCTGGCTTACCCATTTTTTCTTTACCCATTCTGCCATTATGTGCCTTCAGCTTACAGACATAATCTTGTGTGAGAAATAGTGCTACACAAAATATACAATTCTACAAACATGCTTCTAAAAAGCCCAAGGCTGGAAAATATGTACATGAGACAGCAATGTTTTGTGCTGAGTAAAGGGGAGCACTTGGTGTTTAAAGCCAAGGAAGGAAGAGCAGCATGGTACTTAGTGTGTTGGTTTCACAGAGTTGCAGTGTTGGACAGGACCTCTGGAGCTCATCTAGTCTGAGTTCCCTGCCAAGGCAGGGTCACCTAGAGCAGGTAACACAGGGTTTGGAATGTCTCCAGAGAGGGAGACCTCACTGGGCAGCCTGGTCAGTGCTCTGCCACCTTCATGTAAGGAAGTTCCTCCTCATGTTGAGGTGAAACTTTGTTTTAGTTTATGGCCATTGCTCCTTGTCCTGTCACTGGGCACCACTGACATTAATTAGTCTGTCACAACCTTTTTGACAAATGCCTTTGAGAGGTTTATATGCACTGATGACATCCCCTCCCAGCCTTCCCTTCTCTGGACTAAACAGGCCCAGCTGCCACAGTCTCTCCTCATAAGAGAGGTACTCCAGACCCAAAATCATCTTTGTAGCCTCCGTGGCACCCTCTCTAGGAGCTCCTTGTCTTTCTGGTTCTGAGGAGCCCAGAACTGGACACTGCTCCGCATCTGGAGCATTGTGGAGATGCTTGTACCTTGGGGGATGCTGTTCTTGTAAAGAAGAGGGGGATGTCACTGGTGAATGCGTTACCTGTAAGCTGGTACAGGTCCCTTGGGATGAGCCCTCTGCCTTTGGGCCGGGCAGGGCAAAGCGGCGCTCGGCACAGCCGGAGCTCTGGGGGCTCCGCTGTCGCTGCCGGCGCTGAACGGGCCCGGGGGAGCGCTGCCCGCTCGCTGCCCCCGGCAGGGCGGGGGTGCCTCAGCCCTGCATCTCGCCCCTCAGGACGCGGTCCCGCCCCCAGCGAGGACGCTCGAAGGCGGCGTGGGTGAGGGTGGTTCCGGCCGAGCTGCGGCCCCGCTGGCCCGAGTGTGCCCGGCCCCAGTGAGACCGGGACAGGCCTCGATGCTGGGCGCTGTCACGGCCTGTGGAACAGTGCAGGGAGAGGGGAGCTGGCCTGGCGCTGCGCCGGGCACAGACCGGGATACAGAGCTCGCCCGCCCTGCAGGGTCAGCTCCACAAGAAACGCCAGCGAACCGGGCGTGCTTGGCTTTCGGCGCTCTAAAACAAAACAGCAAGCATGTTTTGCAGTGTAGTGGTACAAATGCGAAACAGTTTTTTACTCCGTTGCGCTTTTACCTGGTTGTGGCCTACATTGCTTTAGGTTTATCCTGAGAATTACTTTTAACGCAGGTTTTGGGGCAGCTGGTCAAGGCTGGGAGCAGAGGTCTCTATCTACAGCACTGCTGCACATTTATCTGCTTTTCTGTTGCTTCCATATCTGAATGTTTGTTAAGGAAACTGTGGCATAAATACATGTGTTCTGTTGTGGCTGAGCTTCAGTTTTGCACCTTATCGAACTTCAACCCTGATGCATATAATGTTATATATAGGAAAACAATATTAATGACATTAATTACATTCCCTGGTGTTTTAAACATTATGGAGTTTGTGCCTTTTTTTTTTCTTTATTTTCTTTTACTCTGAAATGTAAATCTTTGTCTGAACTAAAACACATTCCACAAATGCTGGGAAGTTTTTGACAGATCCCTGGTATGATTATCTCGGGCGGGTCTGGAACCTGTGGTTACATCTGTTCAGAGTACCAGATGAGCTTTGTTTGCTCAGTAGAGCCGACAGTAAAAATCTTTCACATGAAGAGTGGCAAAGGGAACAGTTAATCATTTGCTTAACCTCTAGAAATTAGCTGCTTAGCTACTGAAGTAGGAACAAAGATGTGTCTCAACTGCTCCTGACCCAGTCTCATCTTCACTTGAATCAGCTTTTCCAGTTTTCCTGACCACTGGGACTGTGTTGCTTCCAGCTTTGTCTTTTTCTTGTTGTGGTCTTTGACTGTGTGATGGGGGAGTTTTCCCCCAGACAGGAGAGGTGCTATGAAACTGGATTTTTTTTTTTATAAAGCCAGAGAGGGTTGGTTGGTTGGTGTGTGTTTGTTTGAAGAAAACAGTTCTACCTGATCATGGTCAGGGTGTGTTTCCCTCCACCCTGGGATACTCAGAAATTAATGGAAGGAAATACAAAGGCGTGTGCACAAAACTTAGCTACTTGGAGAGCCTGCAGTTGTGGGAGTAGAAGCTGATGATAACACTTGCCACTTGGCCCAAACCAGTTTGCTAAGAAATGATCAGGAAAGATGTTAACCTTTCTTGGTTTTCATAGCCATTTCCAAAACTAGGTGTGAATTTAGGGATAAAAGCAAACAATTCCTTTATTTGATGCTTTGGGGATCCAGTCCTTTGGTGTGCAGCAAGATGGGCTCCCATAGTGTGCAGCAGCCTGTGAAGGAGGGGCTGGGGCACCTGTGCTCTCCCTTTCTGGAACATGGTTCCTTCCCCTGGAACATGGACTGGGCGTTGCTGGCACATGAGCCCTGGGATCTTTGCAGGGTGGTGGCCATGTGTGGCTCCTCTTGGCAATCCTGGATTTCAGTGCTCTCCCTGTGTTAAGAGACTGTTTCCAGTGTCAGGTTTAGGCTGTAGAATGAGTTGGTAGTGGTTTGTGCATATGTTTATATATTAACTAATTTGTTTTCTTCAGTGCTTGAAGAAAAGCACTGAAGAAAACAATTCAGTTTTTTGAAGAGTTCAGATTTTTGAAGAAAATTCAGATTTTTGAAGAAAATTCAGATTTTTGAAGAATTTCAGAATTCAGATTTTTGAAGAGTTTCCTGTGGGAATTCTGGTGAATAATTTTTTCTTTTCTGCTACCAGCCTTCCGCCTTGCTCTTATCCAGCTGCATGTATCTGGTGTTAAATCAGATAATCTCCAACGAGCCTGTGGACTGGTGAGAGAAGCATCAGCCAAAGGAGCAAAACTTGTGGCTCTGCCTGTGAGTAAAGATTGTGGCCTACTTAGCCCTTATGCTTCCAAACCCTTCAAAACCTCTTTCTGGTGTTATTAATGCAACAGATATTCCTCTTCCTCCCTGGATAGATTAGATGCTGTATGAAACTTCAAAATAAAACTAAAAGCTAAAAATCCCAGGGGTTGTAGCTGGTAGCACACTAAGAGGTGGGGAGTGAAAAGGGAAACAAAAAACAAGTTGATCTTTTTTGTAGTGTAAAATTCTGGTAAAGTTTTTGCTGGTTTAAATCCTAGACAATGCCATCCCTGATATATTCTGAATTCAGGTAAGTGACACTGTGGCTTGAATCTTTGCTGAAGAAGTGTAGAAAAAGGCAATTTTCAGCTAAAGAATGTTGACATGAAGGTGAAAGAGGGTACACAGTAGCTCTCCTTGCTGTAAGCATTCCAGATACATGAGAAACAAATTAGACTTAAAACATTACCAGCTGGTCATTTGTGGCTGAATTATGATTAAGACACATTTCTTCCATGTGTGAAGACATAAATAGCAACTTTAAATGATCAGTCACTTCTGACCTACTTTTTGAACTTTAGCCATAATTATTTGGTGAATTTTCACACAATGTGAGTGCTGATAACAGGGTGGGCTTCCCAGTGCAGCTTTCTCTCTCTTCGTGGGGGTACTGGTGTTATTCCTGTACATCTGACATGGGAGTGCAAAGTTCATTGCTGGGTGAACTTTGGGTCTCAGTTTTACACACAGAATGTTTTCTCTCCTGCTGTCATGGGGAGGGATTGAGCAACCTTCCCAGCTCCTCTGTGCTTACGTGGTTCTTGTGTTGCAAATGTGACCATTCAGTGTTCTGCCTCTGCCTCCTGTGTAGAGATTACTTTTACTTACTGGCTTCATCATCTGTACAAGCATTGAATTTTCCAGACTTATTTAGCTGAGATACTCACTTTGCCAGCAAAGATTTGTGCTTTTAGAACACAAATTGTGAAACATGGGCAAGGCATTTCACAGACTTTTGGGAGATACATTTTGTAGTGACATTAGGTCTTCCCACTGTTTTGTTTCTTTGGGGGTTTGTTTTTTGTTTTAATAACTTTATATAAAGGAAAGTAACCTACACTAGATATATGAAGATGGAGGCAGCTGGCTTTGCTTTCACTTCTTTGAAGTTCAGCCCAGATTTCAAAAGCCTGGGAAGCTTATTTTGACAGCCTGCAGAGGCTTCCCTTCCTGCTTCTTCCATCTACAGGTTGTACTGTGGCTTAGCTGGGCACTGTTGGCCTAGTGCCCTCTATAGGGAAAAAAACCCTTTCCAGCTTGGATTCATTTATTCCACTTCAGTAGAATCTACCTCAGTTGTTAAGAAGTTTGCTTGCACAGATAAAGCAGAAGTGTTTATTGTGCTAGTAACAGCTTGATTTTGATTTTTTTTTCCTTTTTCTTTGTGGGGGTGGAGGTGTGTTTGTCACTTCTGGTGAGCAAAGGGAACAATGGAGGTGTCTGGGCTGGGAGTCCCTTTCTCACAGCAGAGAAGTTGCTGCTACACTTTGATAGCCTATCTGTGGCCTCCAGCTGCTCTCCTTCAGGGTACAAGAAAGTGTTGGGTGGAGTGTCTCACGTCCTCACAGAGCTGGCAAGTGTAATGCAGAAAGGTCCTCATATCTTGGGCATCTCAAATACCACAAGCCCACCTATTTTAGACATCTAAACTACTCGATTAATCTGACCATGTAAAGATTATGTGCCTGGTTCTAAAGGGATCGCAAATCTTTAACAAGGGCCTAAGGTGGAGGACACTGTTCAATTGTGAGGAAATAGTGTTTAAAGGATTATTTTAGCAAAACAATAAGTAATTTTGAGAAATGCATGCTTTTGCAAATGTCCTTTTAAAAAGTAAGAAATCATGGGCTGTGGATGAGCATTTCACAGTTTTGAGAGGATCTTTTGAGCTTGTAACTTGTCAAATGAGAGCTGTGTAGAACTTGGCTCCTCATTCTGGTGTGAACATCCCTTGTGTTCTTGCTAAGCCCAGAGCAGTGAATATGCTAGCCTTACAGCTTGCATGATAGTCTTAGCTCTTGTTCTATTTGGCATGCACTCCACAAACACACCTGTTGTATTTTCAACGATTGTTCAGATCTCTCTGGCCTTCCTGGTTCATTTACTGAGCTCCTATAAACTAAACTCCTATAACCAAAGGTTGTTTGAGAACATGGTTAGAGAGGAGTTGGAAAAGTTAGGTACATCTCATTGTAGTGATGTTACTGGATTTTAGTTTCTTTTTTTTTTTGTCCCCATCTAATTCTAGGAATGCTTTAATTCTCCATATGGAACCCAATACTTTAAGGAGTATGCAGAGAAGATCCCTGGGGAATCAACACAAAAGCTGTCAGAAGTTGCAAAGGAGTGCAGCATATATCTCATTGGAGGTAGTTTATTCTTAGTGACCATCTCACTGGGGGAAAATTGGGCAGTGTCTATTACTGCCATTGGATCAAAACTGCATAAATAATACAGTGGGGGAAATCTCTGTTCTTGCCTTTACAAAGGATCCATTCCAGAAGAGGATGGTGGAAAGCTCTACAATACATGTGCTGTCTTTGGGCCTGATGGTGCTCTTCTGGCAAAGCATAGGAAGGTAAGATGGCAGAAAATTGTTATGAAAGGTTTTCTCAGCAGTGTTGCACAAATCATTTCATCTGTACTTAAAGGAGGTATAAATTAGTAGAATCTTGCATTAATAATAAGTTGTGTACCATCACCCATGAAATTTCATGTAACTTTTATTTGGGGTATGTAAATACCATGTCAAAAGGTGGTCATAAATTTGTTCTGGATAAGGAAGTAATTGGCTTTCCCCATATGCTGGGAAAACCATGGGAAAGGGTAAAACCTGATCCAACTCATATATCTCTGTACCCAGGCTTCAGTCTAAAACACAGTGCCACTTGAGTGGGATCAGGATTTTCTCTCAGTTTCCTCATGGATTTAGTCCTTCTGTTATAATAGATGCTGTTCTTTACATGCTTTGTGCTATACATCTAATTAGGGCAGACATGCAGAGTCCAAGTTAAGCTGTCACTGCTGTTTGTAGTAGATGTTTGCTGGCTGTCATCTTCCACCTTGTCATAGCTTTGTGCTTTTTTGGAAAACTGCCTCCCATTTATAACTCCAGAGTCTGTTTCTCTTCGTGGAACGGTTCTGTTCATTCTGATCCCCACTTTCTGTTCATGGGACTGTGCACACAGGAATCACTCCATGAGCGAGCAACAGCTTATTTCTTTTAAGGGTAGGCCAAAACCATAATGCAGGGTTACTTGGAACAAATAAGGTGGTGCAGTTATTAATTTTTAATTAAATAATTAATTAATTTTTAATTTTTTTTATTAATTAATCTGTTTGCTGATTCTACATTAGCATTGCTTACTAGATCACTTTGGCAGTTCTGTGCTGCCTTCTAGCTGTCACAGCACAGCAGTCTGCAAGCCCAGGAGCTGTAGAATGAGTGCAGGCTTGTGCTAAGTGTGAACAAATAATGAAATAAAACCAGCTCTCTTGTTAGGAAGCTCCAGTCAGGAGCAACACCTTCCATTGCAAGGGAGGGATGAAGGCAGCTGCAGGCCCTCAGAGGCAGCTGCATAGCTGAAGTCATGGCTCAGTGAAGGCATTTTCTTGAGAAGTTTTACAGGAATGGGACTCAAATGTTAGAGACAAATCATTAGGTCAAGACATCTATCTGTTTTGCATGTATTTTCAATTTTAGACATGTATATTTCTGTGTAGAAGAAAATACTTTAAATCATCTTAGGGGGATCTAACAGTCTTAAGCAATGTTTACTTTGGATCCTGACAAAAGAGTAGTCTAGATAACAGTAGAAAGCACATGCCTAAAGAGGCTCAAATACCAAACAGAGAAATTGTTAGTAATTGTTATTGATCATAGTAACAGAGAAATTGTTAGTAATTGTTATTAATCATAGCATAATTGCAGGTTCATTTGTTTGACATTAATGTTCCTGGGAAGATCCAGTTCAAAGAGTCTGAAACACTGAGTCCAGGGAATAGTTTCTCCATGTTTGACACATGTGAGTATAAAACAAGCTCTCTCTTTAAGGAGCTGTACTACAGTAACACTGCAGTCACTCTGCAGTTCTCTTCCCCCTCCTCCTTTCCAGCAGTGGATTTTTAGACTATCAGATTGGGCATTTGGTGACAAATATAGTTTAAGCTTGCTTCAAGTGTTTGGGTCACTTCTGAAAGTTTTAAAAAGGTGGTGTGGTTGCAAAAGGACAGAGGAGTACAAAGGGTTGAAACATATGTCACCTCACTTGCCTTAATTAAAGAATGGTCCTATTGATTTGTTAGAGGGAAGTGATGGTATTTTTAATAGCAGTTACCACTTGAAAGTTGTTCTTAAAAAACATGGCCTAGAAAAGAAAGTGTGTAACAGCTACAATGGTACATTGCTTCAGGTAGGGATGATATAATAATGGAGACAATTAACTAAATCAGGAATCCCATTCCAGCCTTCTTGAATCAACCAACTCAGATAAAAAAGCAAAATATCTACTCCTCCCCACCCCATATTGCTCAAAAGCTGACATAGTCTGTTAACTGGGATCTCCAGTCTTGTCTGCCACAGTCACTGTCTCCTCCTCGCAATGTGCATGCTCTAAGAAAGTACATGAATATTTTTACTCCATGAAAAGCAAGGAGTGTTTTCTTTTATTGAAAAAAAAAATTTAAAATTTCAGCTAAATGAGAGAGGAATATGTTACACAGACTTCATACAACATGATTTTGTGGAAATGACTTTTCTTAAAGGGTAGATAAGACTGCTTCTCACACTCTTTCTGTCCTCATGAAGCATGAATTCTCCCCCAACATAGCCAGTGCTTGTTGGACACACATTTAAATATAGCTGCTCCTGTTGCTGTGAGCCATGCAAAATAACAGTTGGCAGGATGGCTACAGGGAGTCTTGTGCTTGTTTTGTGTACTTGTGCTGGTGATATCACTTCTGTCTCTTGTGTTTTGAGAACAGCATACTGCAAAGTGGGCCTGGGCATCTGCTATGATATGAGATTTGCTGAGATGGCTCAAATCTACAGCCAGAAAGGTGAGGTTGGGTCACCCAAGGGAGCGTGGGCAGCCCTAAGGCCAGGGCGAGGCAGGGCTGGTTCCGAGTGGTCCCTGTGATCAGGCATTCCTTGATCCATGTCATCAGGCATTCTTATCCCTGCCCAGAAACACAAAATGCATCCTGTGGCCAAGACTCTTACTCAGATGAGTGACTTCTCTCAGGGAGTAAAGTAACCATCACTTCCTGATCCACATGTGGTGGTGGAGTGATGGAGTTGGGGTATCCCCACCACAGCTCTTGGCTGATGTTACCTGTTATGCATGGACAGGCTCTGGGCAGAGGCTGGGAAGTATGGAAAGAAAATTCACCTTGGGTTTCAGTGTGAAGGGCCACTCTAGGGTAAACCATCTTCCCCTTAATGATGCTTAGGTTCTAATTGTCTCTTAACAAAGGTTGCCAGCTGCTGATATATCCAGGGGCTTTTAACATGACAACAGGACCAGCTCATTGGGAGCTTTTACAAAGGGGAAGGTAAGATCACAGTAAAAGCTTATTCCCCTGTTCTAGAGGAGTTTTGGTGTATGGAACTGAACTTTCTTTTGTTCCAAATGACACTTGTGTGTCAGAAGTGGTGCTGCAGGGCCACTTCACCATTGGAGCTGTACCATCCCTCAAGCCTTGCATGGGACATCAAAATGATTTTACTGTCAAGGAGAAAAGCAGGAAGTTCATGGCCTTTACTCCCTCGTGCCCCTGCTATGCCCTTTCAATGGCCTTTTCCCATGGCTTTATAAGCACACTTCACGCACAAATTCTGGAGAGAAGAGCCAGTAACCATTCGGGAAGTGCTCTAATTACAGGTAGAAATAGACTCTGAGATTCCTGAATGCAGATTGTTTATTCATTTGGTCAGCTTCAATCAATTTTTCTACATAATGGATGAACCTGTGAATTACATGATATTCTATGCACTAACTCTGGAGCCAGGTGCTAGAGACTTCTCTTTCCAGGCTCTTCTTTCTCTGACCTTTGTATCATTCACAGTTTGGGCTAGTCATTTAGAGGATATATAGCTTGTCCTTCAGAGTGAATTCTTTCTCTTCTGCTTAATTAAATGGTATTATAAAAACAATTCTTCTCACTTTTTCCCTCCCTTCCTTCATTTTTCTGTGAACACAGAGCTGTTGATAATCAACTCTATGTAGCTACTGTATCTCCTGCTAGAGATGAAAATGCATCCTATGTTGCCTGGGGACACAGCACTGTAGTAAATCCATGGTGAGTTCAATAAAATAAAAACCACCACCTTTTCTTTGGTAAAAAAAATATTTTAGTTGGCAGTCACACTTCAGTCCTACTTTTCCATCTACTGTTAAAAGTGCAAATTTTTGGTAAAAAGCACGTGAGACTTGAGCGTACATTCTCGAGATCATGATTTAAAACAGCCAAATTAAAAAAAGAAGTAAAGTAGAACTAGTTTGAGTATGTATTCATTTTGGTAGTAAAGATGCTACTTAGTACTGGGATTAAGCATTAGTTGAACTGCTGACCTTGTCACCTTGTCCCAGAAGTTCAGTCCATGATATGCTATGCATAGGGTAATTCTCTTAAACAGCTTACACAGAACTATCTCATTTCCTCAAAGAACAACACTGTTTTGACATAAGAAAGAAGAAGAATGTCTTCAGCTAGAGAAGAGAGATTCTGACTTGAGCAGAAATCACGCAGGTGCACAGGAGGTAAAAGTGACCAAATCTTCAGGCAGTTGTTTTTCTTTCACATAAATCTACTCATAGCCCAGCTCCAGTTGTTTGCACAGTAAGAAAAACTTTGTCTGTGTTGTGAGCTTTTAACTTTATGTGATGAAAGCAGTGACAGAACACTTGGGGGAGACATGATCATGTTCAGTAGTTCATGCAAAGTACACTATTAAAAGCCAGTAGGGTCTTCAAAGGAGAGAGTTCATCTTTGCCAGTGTGGTTGTTCCTTTCCCCTTGAGCTATGTTGCATGCTCACAGGCAGTGGTTCTCAGAGTGGCTTTTACCACAGTTCTTGATCTTTGAAAGACACTTATGTTAAGTATGTGTTTATCACATATAGAAAGTGCCATATATAAAGCCTGGAAGCCATTTCTATCATGCCAGAGTTATGGATTATGATCCTATTTTTAGGACAGCCCTGTCTTTACAGCTGTAGGCATCAAGGGTAGAACTCCTTTTTGTACAAACAGCAGCAACTGCACTGATGCCTTGAAACCAATGTGTTAATCCTGTGAACAAATGTGCTTAATTTTGCAGGGGTGAAGTCATAGCCAAAGCTGGGGCTGAGGAAACAGTTGTATACACAGATATAGGTAAGGGGAAAATTGTTTTGGTTTTTTCCCCACTTTTTTTTGTGAGTACAGATTATGACACTAAGGAGAGACAGTTTTTTTAAGTCTGTGGCCTTACACATGCAACTACAGATGATGCAGCACTCCTCTGCCTTGTCCACCTGTGCTAGGTAAAGCAAGAACAAGCAGCTCTTGGCTGTTCTATGCACAGTTCTCTATAGCTGTACCCTTCTAGTTCACTTCCTTAGGGACAAGGTGCCACCTTAGGAAACAGCAAAGCTGAGGCTTCCTTCAGCCCTGGCCGCTCACTTGCAGTGCCCTACCACCCCATTCTCCATCAAAGCTGCTATTTTCCCTGGCTTGCCTCACAGCAAGTCAGGAGCTTTCTTTTTTGGCTGCTGTTCTCTTAACTCTTTTCTTCTCTCCTGCAGATCTAAAGAAACTTGCAGAAATACGTCAGCAGATTCCTATTTTAAGCCAGAAGCGTAGTGATCTCTATGGTGTAGAGATGAAAAAGTAAAGCTGGGTGAAGAGGGAAGGTTCAGCTGTCACAATGGCTGTTGCCTTCATCTTTGGAAGGATTTCCTTAGTAGTTGCTCCACAATTTACTACCTAATGAGCCAGTTAAGAAACCACCACATAACAAAGAACTTGGTGCAATTCTAGTATGATGGAAACATAACTTTTGTATCTCCTCTCATACTTAAGTATTTCATAGTATTTTACAGCTAGGATAAAGATGGAGATGAAATCAGTTCAACATTGATTTTTATGCATCATAATGTTTTAGTTACCTTCTGAGGCCTGTTTTGTAGAACACAGAAATGGAAATCTTGTTCTCTGAAACTCCCTCTAAAGTCAGCTTTGGTATTATGAATTTTTCAGTGAATTGTCAGAAAATTGAGAAGCGTGATTCTTCTTACTCTGTCCTTTTTAGATGTACATGACTTAACCAAGGTCCTTGAATGCCCTACTTCTAACTTGAGAAGCTTAAAATTTAACACACTGAGCAAAACAGGCCAAATTCTGCTCTGTGCTACTCAGGACACCTCAAGAAGCTGCCAGACAGAGCTGCTTCTATAGAAGAATCTGTAGCAGTTTTTGGTTGATGTGTTTTGTTTGAGTTTGTATATTAAATTCTCCGTATGGCAAATCCTGTTCATTGCTGAAGTGACATGGGTTACTGTGTTACAGTAATTCACACCTTGCCACACCTTTGCTCTCCATATTGCTTCCTTAATAGAATGCCTGAGTGGGTTTTAGTTCTGCTGCCTGGAAAAGGCTGAGGGGAGGCAGGTTGGAAAACCTGCTGCACTAAGTCCTTCTGCCCACACTCTCCCACAAGACTGCCCAATGCCTGAATGCATTATTGCTACCATGGGCAGCTCCCATCCACTGCAGAAAAAACATTCCTTGCTGTTCTGCCTTTGCTGGAGACAAACTGATCGAGAAAGACAGCTTTGAAATACTGCAAACCAGCCAAGCATGTTGCACTTTTGCTTTTGGGGTTTCTTTTTTGAAGGAAGACATCTTTTAATGTAAAAATAATGTACAAATTATGCTTTTTGTTCCTTGGAATGAAAAAGATAAGCAACTTACCAGCCTTCACTGATAAGCTTTTGGTTTTCCAGCAGCATAAAACAGCTGTAAGGCTAAAAGAGATTCCAAAATACAAAAATGGGAGGGAGAGGTTTTGTCTTGCTCTAGCTAACCACATTTTCCCCAAAACCATCTTATATTTCATTCATGTTTAGCAATCCTCCTCTTCCCACAGTTTTTTGGTTTTGTGGAGGTTTTGGTTTTGTTTTGGCTTTTGTCTTTAACATTTTGGCTTCTCTGCAATGAGCTTGGTGTGTGTTTTATAAACAAGAACAAACACTCAGCCAAGCCCTGACACATTCTTCCCCTCAAAAGCCAGATCCCACCACTCCACTCGGTGGCATTCTGTAGCAGGAGGTATTTTTGGTCTGTACTTTTCACTGCATTTTGGTGGACATACTGCACTGGAACTTTTAAGAAAGAAGCCACAGAGCACAAGGTGAAATGAAGGTTTATTTGTTGAAAAATAAATATTAAAAAATTAACAATTTACCATTTGAGCCAAGTCTCCTGCATTAGATTAGTGCTTCCCACATACTCAATAACCCATATCCATGATGGCCATTGCTGGGCTCCAACTT
>NW_005054391.1:289890-304350 GCF_000277835.1 Geospiza fortis
CTACCTTTGGAGGATTAAAGTGGTGCAGGACTCTCATGGGCTGACCACTTAAATCTGAGAAATGCAAAGTGCAGTTTGCAACAGGTAACAGAATCTGTGGTCTGAACTCTCCTCCCCTGGAATCCCAAATGGAGAGGATGGATGAAAATCTATTACAAACTACTTTGGTGAACTCAGCTGAAGAGCTGACATGAGCTCAGTTCTTTTCAGTCTATCAGGACAACTCCTAAGCACCTTGTTTTAGTAGGGTATTTAGTAGGGTCTCCAGTGCACTGCACTCAGAAGTGATGCAAACGGGGCTATGAATTTGTGAGGCTTTCCCTGAAAAAAGTACACTGTCAGTTCTTAGCCACAGTGCTTGAAGCAGCCAATACTCAACCTTTGTGTTGGTAGACAACAGGCACTTTTAGGTATCCATATGACACATATGCACCAGTATTCTGTAAGTACAGGAAGCTAATCAGTAACAACCCTGAAACAGTTCCAGAATTTCAGCCTGCAAGAATTTAAATTATTTTTGAAGAAACGGCAGGAAAGTGGGCAGTGTTAGTATTGCTGGGCTGGTTAAAGCTGCATCTAAGCTGCTCTTCATAGTTCCAGAATAAGTTACAATATAGCTTTTCAGAGTATGTTAGTTCCCTTTTCCCTTTCCATCTGCAGTTAGATCCTAGTAATTCAAGTCACAGCTTAGAACCATGGAATATGCTGAGTTGGAAGAGGCCCATCAGGACCAGTCCAACTCTTGGCCCTGTGCAGGACATCCCAAGAATCACACCGTGTGCCTGACAGCATTGTCTCCATGAACAACAGGAACCATACATGATGAGAAGTAAGTTGCTAGACAACTGCATGTAGAAGCAACCTCCCAGAGTATCCCTCTAGGATACATGGGCTTTATCCAAGTCTTCAGTACTAGCTTACTAAATTTCAACTTTTTTTAAAAATAGCAGTAATACTTGTCTCATTTCAAAGTTCACATGCACACCTGGCTTAAAATAAAACCTCAACTGTATCAGCCATTCACAAAAAGTCCCTTTCGTCACAGGGATGCACCTTCATACACACATTAACAGGGTCGCAGCTACTGAGATTCCCAGCCCTTGTGGCTCGACTTCCTTTCCCCTGTAATCTCCAGCTCTCAAGATCATACCTCTGTGGGTGATGGAAGCAAGCAGAAATCGGATTTGTTGATTCCACGTCTCCTCCTCATTCTTTCTTAAAGGTTGAAGTGAGAGAAGATGACAAGGAGTCAATTATCAGCTCTTCCTAGACTTAGAATATAAGCACAGAGCTCACCACTGCAGAGAACCCCTTCATCAAAACCTGTTCTTATACATGTCAGAGAGAGATACTTGAAGGTAGTATTTATTTTTTCAGTTTACAGGTGATATGTCATTTACAAAAAAATTACAGACAATGCATCCTTTCAGTGCAGTTTCAAACTAGTTGAAGAACAGGCAAATGTCTGTGATGATTTGGAATGCTAGTAATTGACAGCACATGCTTTTTTCCCTTAATTGATTGGGTGGGGTAAGGAATGGGGTACAGATGGGGTGATGAGGAGAAAATGCCAATGTAAATAAGGCCATGCGAATAAAAACTCCTTGGAGAACAGGACTCATCAGCCTGGCATATTTTTGTTCTCAGGTAATTGATGCAGAGATTAGAAGTTGGAGAAGACATTTGACACTTGTTCCATTCAGTGCCCCTAGGAGCTGCCAGTACATTCCCGTATCTTCAATTCTACACCAGTGCTATGGTTTCTGATCACCTAATGAGCTACTAAAATAATGATTAAATCTTTATCTCTACTCTCCACCAATTGAATATTCAACTGTAGTTGCTGGGAGAAAGGAAGGTCAAGTTGAAAATGCAAGCTGCTGCTGTATGGTGGCAAACTACAGACCAAGACATTTGACTACAGCATCATTCATTTCTTTAAAAGGTTAAATACATTAGACGATTCACCACGAACAAATCTATGATTTCAGGATGGAAAGAAGCCCAAACTAGTGTGTCACAAATTAAGCTACATCATTTGCATGAGGTTTGTCCAGCCACATCAGTCCAGGGAAAGGCAAGATGGACTGACTGACTGACTTCCACACCAGAAAGATCAACCCAAAGCAAGAGGGGCCTCTGTGAAGTTCATAACGAGAGGAAAACTGTTCATAATTTGCCCATCTGCTGTTTGCAGCACAATTGCTTCCTTTCCACAGTATTTGAAATCTTGGACAAGACAGGGTCTACAGAACAAGGAAATGAGCGCAGTTTACAACTCCATTATTGGAAGTTTGAGCCTATGCTTTGTTCCTTATCTCACTTAATCCTGCTAAGGGGCTCTTAAAAGGAGATCATAACCCAGCAGTCTCTAGAGACTGAAGAGAATTTAGATAGTCTATCAGCTGCTACACTTATGCAAAAGCATCAGAGATTACAAAGATTATATGCAAGCATGACCTTACCTTTTGGAGCTTGACTCCCAGCAGTGCTTTCTGTTCTTGAAAGTCCCCCTGAACCCTCCAGAACAATTTCCCATGACATTCAAGTAAGGACTGCTGCACAGGAATACATTCTTTCTTCCAGTAAAGTCTACACTGAAGCAGTGTTACTGAACTCCTTCCCCAGCCAACCTTTTCCCTAGCTCTCCTATGCAGTACTCTAGGGCTTTCTGGGGTGAGAATAAGGACTATCAAATTAATTCCCTAATAGCTGCCACAGGACTATTTCTAAGTAAGTTATGCAGAGGGTGGAGGGGGATTTAAGGGAAGATTGTGCATGCTTGCATATATTTACAGGTATCCTCTCCACATCTACAGACTTTAAAAAACCCTTCTATTATTAAAGTTTGAAAATAAATTTTTGCAAAATTAAAATCAACTCTCAAGGATTAATTGGATATAAAACCTATTTTACAGCACTGACTAGTATTACCTTTAAAATCAACAGGAAAAAACCCACATGCTGTAATATTATTTGATAAAGCAAAAATCGCCCACAACATAATCACCCAAAATGAACCAGTGTGAAGTTTTTATTTGCATGGCCAAAATATGTTCCTTTGGTTCCCCTGCAACTTTATTTCCCTTAACACACTCTAAGGTTTCTGCTGCAGAAGGAACAAGATGCAGCACTGCATACTTCCTTGAACAACCACTCCCACAACACCTAAACATTTAACAGATGTAGCAAATGACAACACCACGAACGGGAAAAAACTAAGTTCCACCATTCAGCATGTTCTGCAACAGCATCTTTAGGGCTGGCTGAAGTGGGCAACTTCACTTTGGAAGGTCATTTCCTCCTTGTTTCTTTACAGTGTCGGTGGTTTCAATCCATACTTCTTTGCAACTTCTGTCTGAGCATAGGCAGCATCACAGAGTGAGTAGAGGTGTGCCATCTCCATTTCCGATTTGGCCAGGTTGATAGCTTTGTTGAACATTTCAATGGCTTTATCCAGATTACCTCTGAAATAAACAAAAATTTAGCCCAGTTAAGACTGCCAAAGCAATCTTGTAATCTCTAAAACATCCTTTTTCTTTCAGGGCTTCCACTCTCCACCATTAATAACTTAAAAGGACTTTGGGAGGAACCACCACAAGAACTTGTGGTGATGCTGAGTAAACTCAGAGCTGTTACCAAGCCTAAGCAACTAGGACAGCTGTTAAACAGCCTTCCTCTGGAGAGCCCCCATGGGTAGAATGTTCTCCACACCAAGTTCACTACAAAGATAATGCTAGGCAACTGAATCAAGTCTCATCTCCTCTGAAAGGACTTAATATACAAAAAGAGGAAAACTTGCACAGATAGAAGCACATTATTTAAATAGGAAATGCTTGCAAAATTTCTCATGGCAATAGTTTCATTGTCTGTCCTTTAGAGGAGTAGACATATTAAAAAGAGACTCTGTGCTGTACTGTCAGCTACACCCCAAACCTTTGCACATTTGCAATATAATGTTACAGAGCAGGGCATTCCTCTTTCCCCCAAGAACTGTAAACTGGAGTCCTGTTGGCTGCAGGAGAAATCAGCACAGGATCCTCAGTACAGACAGTCCAATGTCCAAGGACAATCAGACACACACAAAGCCAGGTAATGATTAAGGAAGTAATTTTAAATGCAGAAGGGATGTATTTAAACATACACAGACTCCTCTGCACCTTGTCCATTAAGTATGAAATTGGTGTAAAGAAGTCAGATTATAAATTACAATTATGCCACAGAGAATGCATATGCTTTACCAAAGTTACAGAACAGAAATCAGGGCTTTGGGTAAGAGCTGGCCTTACAGGACACCAAGGAGAAGATCTCAAGACAGGATCCATGAGGAAATTTTAAAAACTACTGTAACTTCAGAAGAAACTAAGAACTCTTAACACTGCAATTCAGCATTACCTTTGCACTTCAATCGTTCCCATGGTCTCATATGCAAAATCACATTTGTTATCAATTTCAATGGCCTTGCTTATGAGTTCTAATCCTTTGTCTAAATCTTGCTTCCACTGGAGCTGAAGTAAACTACAGAAGAGAGAAAATTTCAAATTGGCTTCACATACTCCGCCCAAAACCCTCACCATGGTAAAAAAAACCATCTCAAATGTATAATGTATTTAATTTCTAATGCCAGGTGCACAGTAACTTCATGACTTTTAAAAACACCTATGTGAAAGTCACTTTCAATAAGCCACTTTACTGCTTTAATGACTCTAAAGAAAGGCAGATTTTTCCCAAGAGCACTTGGTACATGTTGTTTTATGAAAGAAAAAATTTCAACACAAAGCTGAAACTAACAGGGCTAAAGGAAAAGTCAGAAACACTTCAAGCAGATACTCAATTAGCAATGAACACTGATGAAACTTTCCTGAAACTTATTTGCAGCTTAGTCAAGACAAAATATAGAAATACATTTAAGAGCACAAAGATGGTTCCAAGTTATTTTTCCTGGCTAAATTTCTAAACATAAACATTCAATTCAGGTTGGTTCATCTAAATATGCCAACTGCTCTCGAGCACAAGGACTGCAAATTCAATACATACCCTTTATGAACATATGTAGTGGCATTGTCTGGCTCAAGGTCAATGCATTTATCATACATTTCATCAGCCTTGCCAAACTGCTGTTGATCAGTTAGTGCCTGAATCAAAAGAGAAACCTGTTTGTCAATAAGCACCCAAAGCATGCACTCTGCACTCAGCTAATTCTAATTAAAACTGTATTGACAGCGTGAGATTGGATGTAGTTCACTTATGGTAGAGCAGGCCAGGCACATCAGTTACCAGAGTTAAGTTTCAAAATTGAGGCTTTTTGGAAAGCTTCTGTGCTTTAAGTGCACAAATTACTGACCACTGCCACCTGTAATGGGAAATCCACAAGCAACATGCTGTGTGCTGTAAATAAAAACCATTCTAAAAGTCTGTACCTGCAAGCTTCAACTCTTCCTTTTTCAGATATAATTCTTTCAGAATGAAATGGAGATACATTGCCAACCTACTTAAAATCAGAATGTGTCATGCTTTCTACTAAAACCAGCAGTATGTTCTCTAAGAAGAAATTACAGTCTCTGTTACAAGTGTACTCCCAACAGCTGTTCTAAACCACTACATGCCAATGGCAGCAGAACAAAAATGTCACCCTAGTTCCACACATCTGACTCTCAAATTACTCAGAGAATCCCTGACATTCATCAGCTGAGATGCCACATACATGCAGGAAGCAGGGAAGCATGCAGGAATAACCTCTGTCTCCTAATAACCACCCTCAACTCTCATTACTTACACCCTGCTCCACCAGTTCCCCCTGTATCTCCTCTGCCACAGAACACCCATAACATAAATGCAAGCGGCTAACTCCAGGCAGCATGTCTTATCTCAGAACTTAGCATCACAAATCTTCATCTGTTATCTGAAGAAATGTTATATCCAAGATAAAAAGGACAAGAGAATGCAGCATTTTCTTTGAGAGAAAAACATACCTGAGCATAGAGTGCATAGCCCTCAGCACACCTGGGAAAATTTTTTATGACATCTTCAAAGCCTTTCATGGCTGCTTGCACAGTCAAAGCATTACTTCCTGTATAAGCTTGGCGATACTATTCCAAGGAAAAAAAACAAATGAAAAAAATTAGGCCATCAGCAGACTGAAAAAAGGCTGATCAGGCCTCTGCCCACCTCCCCAAGAGTTGCCTGCATCATAATAATTCAGTTACTTTACATAAGCTGAGCGAATTGGGATTGTTCAGCCTGGAGAAGAGAAGGCTTTGGGGTGGTATAATTGTGGTCTTCACACACCTGAAGGGAGCCATGAGAAAGATGGAGAGGGATTTTTTACAAGAGTATGTAAAAATGATTTTTTACAAGAACATGTAAACAGGACAAGGGGGAATGGATTCAAATTGAAAGACAGCAGGTTTAAATTTGATATTAGGAAAAAATTCTTGCAAAGGTGGTGAGACACTGCAACAGTACCCAGAGAAGTTGTGGATGCCTCAAACATGGCAGTGTTCAAGGTCAGATTGGTTGGGGCTCTGAGCAACCTGGTCTAGTAGGAGGTGTCCCTGTTCATGATGGGGGAGTTGGAACGAGAGGATTTTTGAGATCCCTTCCAACCCAGGCCATTGTATGATTCTGTGCTAAGCTCCAGAAGGTGACATGCCTGTACATCCTACCAAATCTGGTTTTGGGAACCTGTCCAAGTGTCTGGACTTGGAGAGGAAAACAGATGAAAGAAGGAAGTCATGAGGCCTGATAATTGTGATAGCTTCCCTCTATTTCAAATGCTTAGAAATTCCAAACTTGGCATTCCTCTTTGTTCACACCATGCAAAGCTGCCCTGACCAGATTCTTGCACACTGAGTCATTGTACTAGCTTGAAATAGTTTGTTTCCAATTTCTTGATGATAACCATTTTCCACAATAGTAAAGCTTTATTAAAATCGATTTTATTTGCTCCAATTAGAATCAAGATTTTAGTTCCCCTCTCACAGAACAGAAAAAATGTTCTTCTGTTTGAACAATGAGTGTTTCAAGGAAAAAGCAGCAAATCCATTCTCCAAGTGAAGAAATTGTTGCATTATTCTTTTACCTTATTATTAAAAGACAGAGATGTATGTTGCCCTACTTTCCTGTTAAATCTGAATAAACCAGAGAAACAGAGTGTTTGACAGAGCTCTTTAAAGCAAAAGCACCCAGACCAAGCCCAGCACGTTACCTACCAGAGCGAAACACTTCTGTGCTTGCGCCAAGGCAGAATTGGGTCGCAATCGGATACATTCATCAAAGTCTTCCACAGCCTCCTCAATTTGGTCAAGCAGGATTTTCAGCTAGCCAGAATGAAAGAAAATCCTATTTCTCTATTTCATCTGTGCTTCAGACACTTACATGATAATTCAATTAGCATCAGTTACTCATACCATCTCCAGCTCAGCTGCAGAAATGTCTAGAAACCTGCAAAACTCATAACTAAAAATCACTGTTATAATTGTGTTATCAAAGCCACCAGTGAAACTTTGGCTACCTACACAAGCAGGCAATGACCCTGTGTAGGGATGGAGAATCCTTGCATTTTAGACTGTTGTCATCATTGTGTCAGCATTATGACCAGCCTCCAAAATTATACCGTATTTTCTCAAGTTGTTTTGCTTCTCTGTAGCCAGTATCTGTGGACTATTTGGACGTTGAAACATTTCAGCTTTTCCATCTTCTATTTCAACTTATTTTGTGGGGTTGGGGTTTTTTTTTGGTTTTGTTTTGACATTCTTTTCCTCCACAGGAGCAGAGTTCACTTCATCATTCTCTTACTTTACTGTGAAGCTACTTTAAAACACAAATTTTCAATCTGCAGAGCACTTTCATTCCCTTCAGTCAACACACAGCACCATCTTAATTTCTGAGCACTAAAGAGGTCTAACAAATTCATGGAGAAAAACCCTTGATCCATGGAAGTCTTCCGTAAAACATGACTTAGCCTATCTGCATAAGCTAGTGTTCCATTTTTACTTCCAGCACCATACATCCTACAGGTCTGTGGCAGCCCAGGCTTCTCTAGGGCTAGAAATTAGTCAAGGACACAGCAGTGTCACAAAGCAGAGAGGGATGAGCTGAAGAGATCCAAGTCCAGGGCCCAGGGCTGCAGGTGTTATCAGGGCCATGTTACCTCTGCTGTAACAAAGCTTCCTGCTGTGCAGATGCTGCTCTGCCATCCAGGCCCCTTCAGAGAACAGCTTTTATCTGCTGTAAATGTACACAAGCCCCCACACTTGTAAGTCTCAGTTCACACTATAGAGGGCTTTCCTACAGCTATAGAAATTAATTGCTTCTGCCTGACCTGAACCTCCAAAAAAGACTGTGTATTTATCCCACAAAGTTCCCAATTATGAGTTCATATTTTTCTGCCACAAACAGTACAAAGTGTCTCCAATGATACCATTTTTCCTTTTAGCATAACTGAAATAGCCAAGTGTTGGGATCAAATCTCGAGGGTTTCTTACTTGTCCTCGATGGTGGTAAACATCAGCATTCTGAGGATCAATGTCAGCAGCCATGTTGAAGTCCTGGGTGGACAGCACAGGCTGCTGCTGCTGCATGTACATGCTGCCCCGTTTGATCAGAGCGTTGGCTCGCAGCTGCAAAACACAGCCAGGGAAACATCAGCCACCCAGTGTTCCTCCACATTGCAGGCTTCAGTACAATCATGATACATAAACTTCAAGGAATTTAGAGATTTTAGAGGAGCTAAGATTTTAGTTAGAGATAAGCTTTATTGGAGTTAATTAAAATAAATGGGTAGGCCTTGATGAAGTTAATTGAGTAGTTAACTAATAATTGATTGCTTGTAAACACAATGTTTGGTTAGCTGGGTTTATAATAAGGAATATAGAAACTGATAAATAGCATTTAGGAACATAAGACACTTATAGGCCTCCTCTGTTCTGAAACCAATTGAAGATGGGAATGGGAATTCTACCAAGGGTTCATTTGTCATATTTGCATTGAAAAAGCAGAAAGGTCAGAAGGAGGAAGACTTCATTTACTTCCTCATTTTGGGACCCTCCCCATGAAAGGGACCACGGACCCATTTCAAGGAACAAACTACGCATGCTTAATAGCTTTTGAATGAATTACCATACGAAGCAGGGAATGGGATGTACCAAAGTTATGAATATGCATTTGTATTTTGGGTATTCAATACTTTTATAGATAAAAGTACTCTGTAATCAACTGTAAATCACAGTGTGTATTTGGGAGCTATCCTGCACGCTGCCCACACTTTCTAACTTTAAACTGTTAGAGAGTCTTTGTCCGTCACAGTTGGATATCAGTACTAGATCAACTTCCATATTTTTAATAAATCAATCACAGTAAATTTTTCGTTTGACTAGTTTCTAACACTGACACGTTTCAATTATTCTAAGCAGGAATAAGTTTCATATTGACCCTAAATAAATGGGCTCCCTTACTTAATTTCAAAAATGTCAGCCTATGCTTCCATCTCCAAGGATTTCCAAGCCCTGCCAAAATCCTTCTTGATTCCTGTGTTTACAAATACATCAATGTTTTTTGAACTAGCTGAATATGCAAGTGCAATTAAAAGTTTTTCACTTATCCAGAGTGGATAAGCCTCCAATTAATTCAGCTTCCCTCTGTTCTTTAGTCTGTAGTATTTATCACCTTTAGTTTGCACTACTCAGTGCAGCTGTCTCAAAAATCAACAAGCCCTTGTGAAAAACAGTTTGTCAGTAACAAAAGAGTAAATAAACCAGAATATTCCCGTTAATACATCTGAAAATTTGGACAAACAACTTCTTGAAGTATATTGCAAGTTTGTCATCTAACTTCTCAATCCCAACTACAATCCAGCTGTGACAGATTCTTACCTTCACATTTGCATCTTCCATGCTGATGACCTGATCTAGGTCTGGTTTGGCAGCACTTGCATTGCCAATAAGTAAGTAGAAAGTAGCTCGCAGAAGCAAAGCTTCTGCCATGTATCTTCCCTTTGCTTCAATTTCTTTTGTGCTTTCACTGATAATTTTGTCATAGTTCTCTTCTTCCATATATTGTTTTGCTCTCAAATAGCCAGAGCTGTAAATGATGTAAGAACAGTTATATATATACATGCATTCACTGAACACTGCAATTTCCATTCAGATGTTTCATCAAATCATTACAAATACTAACTTGTGCTATACTTTTACAACACCAGCATAGTCCCATTGGAACATCCATTCCTGGATGGAGCCATCTTAGATGGAAAACAATTTCCACAAAAACTGGCCAAATTACATTGGAAATAAAGAAAAACATTTTGAAGATTTTGAACATAAGTTTCATTTGTCCCTTGAGGTATTTTTTCACATAAAGAACAGCAATAATCTCTGGTTTAAATAAGAGGGCTAAATACATGGACAGGAAAGTGTAATGTTAAACCTAACAATATGCAGATTGTATGTGGAAGAAATTATTCAATAGCAAAAAATTACAGCACTGCCTTGTTCTCAGCTGTATCCTGCATTCAGTGAATCTGCTTGTAGATCAGGACATTCTCTCTTACTTAAAAAAAATATCATAATGCTGTTTGCAATGGTTTCCAAACTGACAGCATTGGAATCTCCCAAAAATAATCTGGAAAGTAGCACAGTAAATTGAAGAACCATTTATGTGGTGCTCAGGCGCCACTAAACAAAACACAAAACAAACCTACAAAACCAAGGTTTTCTATGCCAGAACAAACTTTTCATTTATGGGCAATTTGATTCCAGAAAGAGAAAACACCATTTCGGCCTCAGTTGCTGTAACTGCATGTTTTCATTCAAAATTTCCCTTTTCCTAGCTCATCTTCTCCCTGCCAGTCCAAAGGCTAACTTGCTCTCTTCCTTGGAAAAGTTCTTTCAGTATAAAATATTCCTTGCCCCCAGAGCATCATTGGGCCTTCTCCAGTTCTCCCATCTCCTAAGATTTACTGTGATACTGTAGTAAATATTCAGCATATTTTCCCAGTCTCATTGTCCTTCTTCTGCTTAGTGCAAGTTTGGAACTAGCCAGTCAGCTTTCACTAAAGTTTCACTTGCAATACTGATATCATTTATGTCAAAGGAATCTCCATGCCAAGTACTACACAAACTGAAAACTTAATTCCAGTACCAAACAATTCTCAACTGTACTGTACACTCACTTTTCTTTTACTTCAGAAGCCTCTCCCTCCTTGTCCTTATCTTCATCTGATTTCTCACCCTTAAGCAAAGGTTGGGAAATGATATCGTCTGTGAAAGAACTGAAGTAGGATTTAATGAACTGTGGTGAGGGCATCAGAGGCTCCCGATTCTGAAACAGAGAAAGGAAATTCCAAGTCATTAGGTGGTGGGATCAGATGGGAAAGATGGAAATGGATAGCAAACATGACTATTAAAAAAAAAACTGATGGAACAAACAATGTATGACTTTCACTCTCTCATCTGATAGCCTGATATTTTGGATTTGCTATTTTGATATTTAGGGATCCTTCAAGCTTCAGATCACAATGCAATACCCATCATCAGTGAAAACAAAATGATGATATTTGGGGTGAAGGGAGATTGTATCTTTCCACATATGTGGCTAGAAATTAGGACTCTTAGGATATCATAAGACATTGGGTAGATGTACTAAAGCATTGGGTGTGCACATAAACTGGGTGAAAAATGCAAGCTGGTGATTTAAGCATGACCCTAAATTCTATCAGATTTTGAATGGCAGTTTCCTCTTTTCTCCAGCTTGTCCAAGAGAAGCTGCTGTCATTATTACGATGGAGACTAATGAGGCAATACCCTAGTTCTGTGTGGAACTTGGCCCAGATAAAACATATCTTACTTAAAGTCCCAGAAGTAACACTTCTCAGGTAATCAGTCCTTTCTACAGCCAAAAAATACTTCTTGTTTAAAACAAACTGCACACAAGAATTACAATGCAGTCTCTCCTGCAGGAAAACACTGAATGCACTCTTCTGAAGCACACCTATCTATGTCCACCACACTCATAACACTATTTGCTATTACCTCCACACTACACATTTACGTGAATTTCTACAGGAAAGAAATTCAGCATCTCAAAACCAACACAGGATTTCAGTACTTCAACCACCACCAAAACACAAACAAGAATGCTTTAATAACAACAAAGAACATGTTAATATCTATCCCAACCTTTTTGTAAACCCACAGTCACTTAAAATTACTGCTCCTGGCTACCCCTCTGCTTCCACAGTTGTCTCTTCTGCAGTTTCCAAACACTCATGCATAGATGTCTGTCTGTTCCAACACACCCAGTTTCCATGAAGTTGCAAGTTCAGAAATGCCCTACATAGGGCAGCACACCAACTTAGGGTGTCTCCTGACTGTCATAACAAATTCCATTATTAAAGGGAAACAACTGCTAGAAGTAGATCTCTCTTCCCTGCTGAGGTTCTGAAAACTTTGGAGAGGTCACACAGGAAAATACCATTGGTACAATGGCAGCTTTGTCGGAACCAGTTTGTGTTGCTTCTTCTTACGCTTGAGCAGATGAAAACAGTGACTTGTTTACAGCAACTGACAGAATGCCAGCAACCAACTTTTCAACAACTGGTCAGGTGAAATAACAATTACTCAGCAGTATCACAAGTCCTACCTTGTACTTCTCTTTGGCCTTTTCTTTTCCAAGGAGTTTAAGAACTTTATCAGCTAATAACATACTTTGCTGGTTTTGGAAGGCTTCTAAAATGCACACTGCAGTGACATCTAGGAAACAACAAAAGTGAGATTAAAGGAATTCTGATAGTCACTGAAGTACACTATAAAATGTGCCACTGAGTACAATGAGGCATTGCCAAAATAATACATGTCCTGTTCTCAGGCCAAAGCCTCTGTTTCCAGTTTGCTGTATTTACTGTATTCTTCAAGACACAAATTTGTAACCAAAATGATCTTCCTGGGATAAAAGGATTTCATGACAGTGAATGAAAAGAAATTACATTTATTTTTTTGTTCATGTTTTTATCTAAAGACAAACACACTTAAATCCACAGTGAAAATATATACCTCTATCAGGGGCTTCCACCATTTTGAAACTTTGAGGAGAGTAATTATGTTCATATGATGTTTGCATTAAAAGTGCTAACACAGCTTTTCTTCTGGGGCTGGTCTTTATTTTTTACTTCTAAAATTCACATTCAGTACCATCACATCTCACTTACTCCTCAGTTTAAGAAATCTGCCTAAATTCTATCTCAAATTTTTCTGCTCATCTCTGTGACTTTGGAAGGGAGCAAGGAGAAATACTTTGCTGGCCTATTTGAAGTGCCAGCCCCTATCACATGGCTCTCATTCACACAGAGAAACCTGTGCAAATGTTAACCCACTGCTGCCCGAGTGAAACTTCCCAGTGTGAAATGCACTCTTACCACACACAGTTTCTCTGGACTTAATGCAATGCTACCACAGGTTTTCCCTATTTTGTTTTCATTTAAACATTAGTGAAGATGACCAGAACCTGGACTTGAGGTTCAAGCAGGGTGCTGTCTGAATATGCTTGGAAAGTAAATGTCTTGCCCTGGAGTTTTAGTATATCTCTCTAATTCTGCTGCCAGAGAGACTATTAAGCCAGTTATACAGAAACTCCCTGCACCTGTGGCATGGTCCTGAAGCACATCAGAGTCCCTGGGAAAGTATGGTACCCCCAGAAAGAATGTGTTCTACAAACCCAGCAGACACTCTGCCCAAAGACTGCTGCACTCCAGGCTTGGCTGCAGCAGCAGCATCTTCCCAAATAATACTGCCAGGGATCCTGGAAGAGTTTTCTGCTGGTGGTGGCTGGGGTTTTGAGGTTTGTTTGGTTTTGCTTTCCTCCACTACATGGGCATACCCTACTTGTTGGGATTTTACTGGCCATATGTGGTTGGCAGGCAAAAGCAGGGTTATGGAAAAACAGTGTTGTTCCAAAAAAAGCCAAGAAAGCTTCAGATCTGAAAACACTGCAAGCAAAAAATCAAATAGAAATAAAGGCTGAAAATAATTGTCACTACCATCACTGCTACTAACAGTAAAAAGAAGTTATATTTAAAACTGTCCTGCTGTCATAGGGACACTTGATCTTTCTTGGGGCTTTTATCACCTGGCAGCTGCATAAGGTTTAGATTTTATTACAGCACCCTGGAAGTGCAGCTGATACACAGTGGTTGCAAAGGATGCACTAAATGGACCAAGTTGTCCTTTTCTAGTTACTACTGTCTTAAAAGGCATAAAGGCATTCTGCCAGCAGATAAACAGATAGATAAAATTTTCACATCTAATTTACCTTCTAATTTGGCAGACCTAATTCTTGTCTGTTACACATAATGAAACTCATTTAACAGTCAGATTTCCCAGCCAAAGCACTGCCTTATTTTCTGTCCTTCTTTGATAATGAGCACAGCTGAAAATTTAATTTGTCTTTTAACATAACATCAGCAGG
>NW_005054391.1:304424-305423 GCF_000277835.1 Geospiza fortis
GCAGGAATGATTTCATTTGATGAAATTTATATGGGTAATTTCAAGCAGTGTACTGTAGCTCATAAGTGCCATGAGACAACACATCTGACCTGTAGTTCTTAATTTCTATGGCTTCTCAGGGACATCTTCCTGACAGTTCAAAATGTGTTCTGTTTACAAATAGCACTGGAAAGTTTGACAGTAATTTCTTCTGAATACAAAGTATTAATATTAAAAAAAAATCAATCTGTTCTGGTTTTCATAAATTATGCACCAGAAAAAAAATGCTACTGAAGCTGTTTTCCCTCTAATACCAGTCCAATGCATTTAAATTGCTGCAATACTTTTATTTCTGACCATGCATCTCTACCTGCAAAACCCCACATTTCTGTAGTAGTACAATTTCTCTAAAACAAACGAGAGAAGAAAGTCACTTTACTGCATGGAAATAGAACAACTGGTTATCCACTCATGTTAGATTAATTCTACCCTAAAGTGAAGGAGTTTCCTGGAAAAATAATATCTTGAGTTGCTACAATAACATCAATTTCTCAGCAGTCATTTCAGATGTGAGCAGATGAGAGTTTGAGAAATGTGAAAAGGTTTCTTCTGACAAGAGAATATGTATTTGCAAAAGCTATGAATTGTTTTAAATATATAATTATTACATTACTGTAGCTACAGAAGTGAAAACAAAACATTTCCAGAAGTTGCCATCTCCAAAGCTCTCCAAAGCAGCAGAACTAATTCCACTTTTAAGTACACACAGAATGAGCCACTCACCTTCTAAACATTCCTTCTTATTGTCTAGCTTCTCATGGGCTTTTGCACGTCTGAAGAGAGCTTTGACATATTTAGGGTTGAGCTCAACAGCCTTTGTACAATCTTGTGCCACTTCTGTCCATTTTTGCTGTGGGCAGGAAAAGAGCACAGTGAGAGGGGCTGCACTGAGCTCCCTGTGCTGGCTCCCCCAGCTCCGGGCTCACGCACACCCAGCAGCGGCTGCGGCTCCTCCCTGCC
>NW_005054391.1:305543-314714 GCF_000277835.1 Geospiza fortis
GCTCCTCCCTGCCAGTGCCACAGGGAGAAACTGCCTGGGCACAAAAACTGCCAACTCCTGCACCAGAAATGGAATTCCTACCAAACACTACACCAGGCAGTGTGCAAACCCCACGGGAGAACATAATGAGTTGATGCAAAGATGCTTGCAGGAGGTAACATTGAGACTGAAAGATTGGTGTAAAAGAACTAGAAGAAAGAAGATGGAAATATAATAGAAGCAAACAAGTTTACCAAAGTGCTGAAACTTTTTTTTTTTAATGTTATTTCAATTTATCAAAACAGGCTTTTCTAATACAGTGAACCATATACATTTGGGATTCATTATGGCATGAATTTGTGTTAGACAAGAACTAAATCTAATGCCAGATTCATGTAAGCACAGTCTCTCACCTGATAGTCCAGACTGTACAAAGCCAACTTTTCCACTCCTTGATACAGCTCACCAACTCGACCTCATAAGCAAATCCATCATACCATAATAAGCAACACTGACTGACTTCTAAAATAACACCCAGTATACTCAGCTGTCGAGTAAACGTTACTTCCCCACGTGCAAAATTTAGGTCTTGGCCTTTACTAGGATTTTTTTGTTTACATTTTGAAGTAGCATCCTTCCAAAATATTTGGCCTTTCACCTTTCTTTCACAGTTAATCACTCAAGTAGAAAGAAGTAAAATAAACTTATACACAAGAAAATTCTTCCAGAGAATAAGAAATTAAAACTTTGTCTTGGAAGAGCAAGATGCAAAAGAATTACATAAGATATACTGAGTGTGGTTAACAGAAAACAATTTTATTTATACATAAAAAAGTATGATAAGCTAAAAAAAGCTGCAACAGCATCTTTTGTGAAAAGAAAACATCATCTGTTGTGAAAGCAGCAGATGTTATCACTTGGGACCTTTCAGTGGATGAAAGTGACAAAATACAAAATTGATAATGCTACTTTTTACAATTATTTTGTAAATTATTACATAATTATCTTTAATTTCTTACCAGTTGTTCATAGGCAGCAGCTCTGTTTTGATAGAAGGTAGAAAGATCAAGGTTTTTCTCAGGAGGACACAGGCTGATAGCCTCAGTATAACACTGAATAGCTAACTCATATTTTCCTGCTTTAAAGTATTTGTTTCCTTTGTTCTTGGCTGCTTGGGCTCTACCAAGAGGACTCTGAAAAAGAAAGTGAGAGGTCAGTTCAAATTAAAAAGGCATCACAGCACACAAGTTATGCACTTTAGGGCCCATCTTCAAAGATATAAAAATAGCCCTGACTTGTAAACTCTAGCCCAGACTTCTGAAAAATCTCACTGATTTCAGTTCCTGGAAACACAGAAGAATTTTCTTTTGCAAGTGTATCAGATAGAAGATAACCTTTTCACAAGATTCACTACAATGGTAATAAACAATGCAGTGATTTCTGTTTGGTTAAGCTAAACAGACTGTAATCTTTTACATGGCTGGTGATCAGAAGCACCAATGAGGTAAGTTGTTTCTCCAAAGGCTAAATGTGTAAAGACAACAAAGCCCTCAAAGCAATTCAAACAGAAGAATCTCCTTCTGAAATACAGACAGCCTCTAAGACCGGAGGTGATTCATTAGACTATGAATTAAATATGGAAAACACTTTGTGGAAAGACCTACTGAGCAAGACAAAACCTCTAAGGAAAATAAAGCTGGTTTGCCTTTCATGCACTAAGCAAATCAATTTTACAGTTGACTCCTCTACAGCTTCACACACTCTGCTTCATGTAATGACAAGTGTTGGACCATCACCATCTTAGCAGGGGATGGGAAACTTTGCTGACTGGCCTGAGACCCTGCTAAATGCATCTTTATGTTCAGTACCACATGTTGATGATCTGGATTTCTGCAGCAACTAACATTGCTACCTACCTGAAACCCCTGGATTTACAAATCAGTTATCAAAACTTGTGCTTTGTAAGGGATTAAATGTAAAAATGTTCAGTCAAAGAGCATTTAAGAAATAAGAGCTGCAAAAGATTCTCACGTTGATCTTCTGGATTTCTGCTCTTCTGTCACAGCCTTACTTCGTGGACAACATTTTGGGGCAGTTCTGCCAGACCAAAATGAGCACAAGTATGAGCACACATGCCATTCCACCAACATTTCTGAGGAGGGAAAGGCTACAGACTGGGGGCAGAAGTGCCTTTAACAATAGCTGCAAGATTCACTACATATCCCCTGCACTTGAGATCATTGAGGATTTGCTGGGAATTGTCCCTGCTGCTCTTTGACCATACTTCTGCCTCCTCTACCCACTTATCCACTGCCAGAGCCAAACTGAACAGATAGAGACAACCAGACAGCTATAACACAAATTTGAAAGCAACTTCGCATTTCATTTGCCCATTCCCCTTAATATCTACTCATTTCATTCCAACCTGATCATTTTTTGCATCTAAGTGATTTACTTTAAAACTGAAAACCTGAGGGGAAGCCAGGACTTACTCTACAACCTGTCTTTTAAGGCCTGGATGCCTATCCTGGCAGGAGAGAATCAGATAATGGGTGCTAGCCTCAGTTCCTACATAAAATTAGGCATCCAAATAGAACAAAAGTATCCTATAAGCATTCTCCTGAGGGGAGACTTACAAATGAAACCATATAAGGGAGAGAATTTCTTAAATATCCCTACTGCCAGCAAAGCTCTTCTCTCAAGTCATTAATCACTGCATCAATCTGCACCATCTTTATTGTTCACAGAACAAGGCAATCTGCAAGGTTTTCAGATTTTTCTATTGTAAAGCTCCAAAGTTAATGTGATAAAAGATTATTATTACTTCACCCCATACACTGTGTGTAACTCTACGCTACTCTAAATTAGAGTGCAACTATTTTTACTGAGAGACAAGTAACTGTGTATCTGGTAAATTGTTTCTTTAAAACTTAACCAAAGTCTCAAAAGGTTAAATTTATTTTTAGTAGGTCCTAAATTTATCTCCAAACACAATAATACTTTTCTTTTAACAAAGGGAAGGGTTATGCATATGCTGCAAACTTAAATGAATGCAAGTCAGGTTGAATTTTTCCTTGTGCATGTCTAGAGCAAACCACATTAAAGATGTCCTTGTGCGAAAATATTACAAAATTCAGTGCCATTCCTATTAACTTGGGTCAAAAAGGAAAAACACATGATATGGGCCATGTTGTAACACTCACACATGTTCCCAGTGTGAAAATGATTTAAGACTGCAGAGATGAAGCCTAACTGCAGCTAGGTTACTACTACTAACCTACTACTAGGTTACTATCAAGCCTTCCCACAAGCCTACAAGTGCACACAACAGTGATCAAAAACTTCAGAGACCACACACAGGATGCCAAAGTTATTAAACTCAGTAACTCTGTTATGAGAGTGAACTTTTAGTAACCATTGCAGGCTCACAGACCACACAGCCAATCACACAGAAATGGATCATGGAACATTTGCTGACTCCTTGGTTACCCCCTGCTGCAGCCATGGCATGAGGCAGGAAATGTGGGGGTAAGGAGTCAGAACTTGGAGCACAACATGCTCTCAATTCAATAAAGTCAGCAGCATCGCCCAAGGCAAGGAAGAAATCAACTTGTTTGTTTATGCTGCCTTAAGGTAGACTGCTTGCTCTGAGATGTTTTGTTCCTGCACCCTTACTCAAACTACTCTGCTGTAGCCCTCAGTGTGCACCCAAACCACCGCCAAACCCAATGGAGGTTTTTCATTGATTTGCTGGGGTTTTTTACTGTTGATGGTTTGGAGCTTTTCTGGTAGCTGTTTATTTTTTTAAAAGAAGATATTAAAGAACTCACATCACATTGTATGCTGCAATACCTTTTCATGACAGCACAAATAAGAAAATGAAAATTAATTCCTCACATAACATCAGTTTCTGAATGTTTGTCAAGACTTAAGTTTAACCCTTAGAAAAGTTTTTAAGCATATTTTTAAAAATTCCTTCTCAATTGCTACATTGGACATACACAAGATAGCACTTACGAACTCATTATGCAAACAAACTTCATGCACAAGTAATCAAAAGCCTCATTCTTCTGTTTTCTTGCCAAAGTAATAATTCTAGATATTGTTTCCCAATTTCACTGCATCTCCCCACCTGACAGAGCCTGACCTGAACCATGCTGTGTGGCACACTGGACACTTTTTATCCCCATGGTGAAGGTCCATATAGAGCAAGAAAAACTCTCCAGTTTGTCATCTTCTGGTCAAAGAATCTGTGCAACAACCAAACCAGCTCAATAAAATGAATGTAAGTTCATAACAGAACAACAAAACAAATAACTCAGGAGTTATTTGCAGCTACACAAAAAATAACATCTCAGTACTTAGGACTGCTTTCAGCAACTCGTGATTAACAAGTTTTAGAACAGAGCTTAAGCCAAAGGACACTTGTGAAATTGAGTTATCAGTCATCCAGGTACCTGAACAAGCAGATTGCTAACTGACTAAAGAACAGACAACATTGGCAAAGTTTTCTGAACTCCTAATTTAACCTCAGCAAATGTGCTTTTCTCACAAAATGTTCAGAAACTGTGTGCAAACAGCAACTTTACAGCAACAGACTGCCAGCTGCAAGAATAATAAGGCTTAGTAACTCCCTGCAATGGCAGTATTGTTAAACTAGCCATTCAGAACCTTATATATTTGAGGGAGACTGCTATTCAAAGCAGAACAAGAAATTTCCTGCCAGCCAATGATGGCAGTGATTCACAACAGAAGCATGAGCAGAGAGTTTCAGCATTTTTCTCTTGGTTGAAAAGGATTTGCATGAGCCCTTATCTGACAGACGACATGGAGAGCGACTACTGTTTCAGCCATCTTAATTCAACTTGCAAAAAAAGAAAGCCTTGGTCTAGGCCTCTTTTATGTCCTTTGCAAGTGAGAGAACCCTCTTAATGAGATGAGGTACCAGGAAAAAAAATCCTGTTCTTTTCTAAATACCTACCTTTCTGCTACATTTTTTTTACTAAGGTTCATCTCAAGTCTTTTTTCAAACAAAGGTATTAACTGAATATAAATTATTTTAAAAGTCTCTCTAGCACTAAAACCACTATGATAAAAAGTATGTTTACATGAGCTTTAGAAGTAAACTCAAAGCACAAGCAAGGAGGTATTACACTCAGAAAAAACATAACAAAGTTTACAGGACAAAATCACAATGTTGTCAGTCACCTTCCTGCTAAATGAATTTGCCATCCACACCTTCCATAAATAAGCCAAGAGTCTAACAGTTTTACTGCTATTGTACACACATTTAGGAGTTTTCTACACCCATCCACTATAGCTAGCACGAAATAGAAGACTTATAGTAGGTTGACAGTGAGATTTACTAAGCAACAGGTACACACTACAATAGAAATGACTTTTTAGGTACTTTGCTTAGATCAATTTAGAGTAAGTACCAGCATGAGTGTATCTAGACTAAGCAGTTCAATTTGTTCATATCCTGATCTAATGTCACAGCAGTGAGAGAGGCAGCATTCAGCAATAGCTACTAAAACAGCCACTGGAAAGAAGCCACGCTAGCTGGCTGCTGATCCTGGTATGTGCACCACAAAGGCCGAGGAGTTTGTCACGTTCACCCACACTGCACTCAAGGACAGTACCCAGCTCACAGGAAAGTGTGCAGAGACAGGAACTGCTGTGACCCCAAGGGCTTTGTCTGAAATACACAGGGCCACCCAGCTGCCCTCCTCTCACACCAAACACAGGGTTACCCTGTCAACTTGCTGAAAGAGTTAAGGGGTCAGATCTGGACTACCACAGAACTGCAGAAGGAATTGATTCCAACTTCAGGGGGAAAAATACTGAAGCAACCAACACATTACCTCACTGACTAACCACTGCTCACTCCTGTAAGACAAGGAGTGAACTGCTAAGAATTTATCATGGAATAAGTTAAAAAAAATATGAATCAATTGGGTACCAACTAAAGCAATATATGCAAAGCATTCCATATTTTAATTATGCAATACTCCCTAAAAACCAGGAGAGGATGTGCAAAACAACTGCTAATGAGTGACTAAAACACATTCCATCCAAATTACGAGAAACAATGACAACTGTCATGAACAGATGCAATTTGGCTTTACGACCTTTGAGCCATCCACAGATGCAGTTTTATCGTCATCACTTAACTGGCCCAATAATACCAGTTTACTGTACTGCGAAGGAGCTGTGCTTACAGAAGAAGGAATCCCAAAAGTAGTTCAGCTTTTCCCAATATAGCACCTGTGCTAAGTGCTTCTGCCAACACAGTGTCAGTCATAGATCACACACTTGGCCAGTGGATGGCCGGAGAATCCTCTGGTGCAGACACAGCCTGGGAAAAATATGTGAGGCCTGTGCAGCAGGTAAAAGAAAAGCTTGAGCTGCATGCAAAATAGTTACAAGTCAGAATACAGAATAGGGAAGGTATAGGACCTTATTTATTTTTAAAGAACAAAGAAAAAAAATTCAAGGTCATGTCTTCAGAAACAGTGACCAGAACATCAAATGGATACAGGGGCTGACTTAATGAAAAGCACAAAACAGTATGAGTCCTAAGTTACATTTATGAGTAAAAGAATAGTTAGCTGACACAACTGTTGGTAGCAGATTCATTACTGACCTATGTGTTTTCCAAAGATTTTCCTCTTGTATTTCACCTGTGAAATGAATTACTGGCTCTTATTCACTGTGCAGACTTGTACGTGAAATCCAACTGAGTTTCAAAAAATACCTCATCACGTTAGAGAGGCAGATTAATAAAATACAGGCAGTTTTACAAGTGAAGCATCTGCAGTGCTTGTATTTTGAATCATGGGTCTTATCACTAATATCCATAACTAATAAATTATGAAACATGAAATCTACACGGCATCATTGCTTCGGATATGAGTAACAGGAAGACAATCCTCCACAAACACATAAAGCAGTCCTGGGAACTTGCAGCCACATTTATTTTTCTGATGCAGCCATATTTTGACCAGCTAGACAATTATCTCATGTAATCAGTCAAATCTGATAACTTATGCAGCTTTCCTAAGCAACATCTCTCATTTCTTTACATTGTAAGCAGTGATACTCTTCAAGAAACTTTTCATCAGGTCATACCACTCAACTCTATGCTTAAATGCACACAGCCTTCTAGTAACTCAAATTGTGGAGCAACACACAATATTTTAAATCAAATGCTATGTAAGTGTTTTAAATGTTTTAAGTGCTTCCTTCCTACAACTACAGCATGACTACAAACTCCTGGATATTGCTGGAATTCAGAAACACAACCAAGAAACCCAGAATGAAGGCACTAACAGGGAAGTCACTGCAGAAAGACAAAGGTCAGGAGCAGCCTGCAAACCTGCAGAGCTCACACACAGCAAGCACACTCCCATAAGTACACCAGATGCTGCTTGCAGCCATGAGTCAAAGCTACCACAGTAAACAGTCTGAATTTGTCCTCTGTACACAACTTCTTCGGTACTGTCTGGTGCCCAGCAAGGAACAAATCAGTGCACTGAAGTAACTGCCTCGAGGTCCAGCAAAGGTTTTACAGCTTGCTGTGCTTTTGGGAATGCCTGAGAGCAGCTCTGATTCACTAGCTGGGGAAGTTGCCACCTTCCTCACCACCCCCATGTGCGCCTGCCACTGCCCGCCCAAGCGCGTCAATCTGCATCGCTCAAACCATCAAGGTTAGAACGGACTTTTCCCTGTCTCCAAGAGGTGATTCTTCTTCTCTCCTCATCATTTCAGATGGGAAGCTCAAACAGTCTGACAGTTCAAAGCATTTTGGGTGATGCACAAGAATGGGAGAAGAAAATGCAGTGTGGGATACTCCTATCAAAGGCCATCAGTTTGTCAAATCCACTACTTTAAACATGCTTGTCAAGTGCAACCTCACCTCAGTAATGCTGCATGACTGGCAAGGTACATATGGGACTGCAAATTAGCAGAAAGTGCATCTTAGAGGCATTTTTTCCAACACAGATATACAAGAGAACCACAGATCCGATCTGGACTCTTATCTTACGTGTTGTCCTTGAGTTTTTTTACAGACTATTTTATCTGAAAGTTCTCAGAAGGGTAATTTACAACAGGATAGATGTATGCTGTGAGAGCATGCCTACTCAGGCAAATTCTACACTTCGAAGTCTCTGCTGCATAAACTGTGTGGCTTCTATATTTTCATGGAACATACTATTCTGTTTTAAAACAATCTTGATTGTGTTTTCTTTGCACTCTGCTGTATCCAGCATCTCTCACACAACAGATCAGAGATTTCCTTTTCAAAACACTATTCCTGGAGGAAACTTATTCACAGCTACTCTAGACCTCAGAGGCAGAGGTATGTTCCCCTCTCAGCAGCACAGATCCATGCTCAGCCACTTGATGAGAAGATGCATTTGGCAATGCCTGGCCTTGGAACGAAGTACTCCTGATCCCTGCATGGCAAGAGCAGAACTGCAACCATGAATGCCGGGCTAGGAGCTCAGTGGGTCACACAGGTTGACCACAGAAAGACATGGAGGTCTGGGAGCATGCCCAACCAAGGGTGACAAATGTGATTTAAGGGATTTGAGCATCTCTCATAGAAGCAAAACCTAAAGGAGAATGGCCTGGTTAGCCTTGAGAAGAGATGACTGAGAGGAGACCTCATCATTATCTCTCAGTATCTGGAGGAAATGTGTCAGGAGGATGGGTCTGGGCTCTGCTCGGTGGTGCTAAGCAACGGGACAAGAAGCAATGGGCAGAAACTGATGCACAGAAGTTCCACATGGACACGAGGAAGAATTACTTTACCGTGCAGTGACCGAGCACTGGAACAGGTTGCTCAGAGAGGGCGTGGAGTCTCCCTCACTGGAGGTATTCCAGACCGTCCAGACACAATTCTGTGCACTGTGCTCTGGGATGACCCTGCTCGACCCCGGAGTTTGGATCAACGACCCACCGCGGGCCCCTCCGACCCAGCCTGTGATTCTGTGACCTGCCGGGCGTGTCTCGCAGAGCACGACCAGGATGTCACCCGAGCTCCATCCCATCACACGCTGCTCCTCGCTGGGGACCGGCACCCTGACAGCCGCTTTCCGGACGGGCCCAGCGGCCGTCGGGCCCTGCCGGCGGCAGTTCGCACCCCGGCCATCCCCGCGCTGCCCCGGGACCCCGGCCCGGCTCCCC
>NW_005054391.1:315039-336216 GCF_000277835.1 Geospiza fortis
CGGCGCGGAGGGGCACTCGCAGCCCTGTGAGGGAGCCCGCGCGGGGCGGGGCCGGGCCGGGCTCGGGGCCGGGTTCGGGGGCGCTCCCCGGGAAACAGCGCTGGAATGGCCTCGGGATCGGAGCGGTCCGTGCCGAAGCAGTTCTGAGCCGCTCGCACGGAAAGTGTCCAGTTCTGGGCTCCTCAGTACCAGAGGGATGTGCAGCTCCTGGAGCGGGTCCAGGATGGGGCAGCGAAGGTGATTGAGGGACTCTTAAGAGGAAAGGCTGAGGGAGCTGGGCCTGTTCGGCCTTGAGGAGAAACGGCTGAGAGGGGCCCTCATCAATGTCACAAGCACCTGAGGAGGGGATACCAAGAAGATGGATCCAGGCTCTTCTCGGTGGTGCCAGGCAATGGGACAAGAGGCAACGGGCAGAAGCTGATGCACAGAAGTTCCACCTGAACATGAGGAAGAAATTTTTTACTGTGCAGAAGCACTGGAACAGGTTGTCCAGAGGGGTTGTGGAGCCTCCCGCACTAGATGTGAAAAACGCCAATCACTTGCTTTTAAAATTTTAAAAGTTTAATAATAACAAAATGGTTATAAAAATAGTAATATAATTAGAGTAATAAAAATTTTAACAATTGAGATTGAGGACAATATGAGACAATAGAAACAAAAGAGTTACAGACTGTCTGGGTACCTTTTTCTGGACAACATAAGCCTGAAAAACACTCGCTAACAGAGGATTAACGCTTAAAAACAATAGCCTGTTGCATATTCACACACCTTGTACATGAAGCATAAATTCCATTCAAGTACAGGATTCTGTCTGGTCAGTGTCGACTTCTTCCTATTAATCCTAAGGGCGTCTTCAGGGCTGAGCAAGGCAGGAAGAAGTTCATCTGATAATGGAGCAATAAATTCTCTTTCTCTGAAAGATTTAGGTGTCCTTTGGGTGCTATCTTGGTGCGAGCCCTTTCTTTAAAAAAAGTATCCTACATAGCATAGTTTCTATTTTAACATGATGTTATAACCCAAAACTATATTTAACACACTACTTAAGAAAATTAATACAACATAACTTTCTAACATAATACATATAATATTCATTTTAATATTTGTGAAAGCAAATCATAAAACACACATTTTCACACTAGAGATATTCCAGACGTGTCTGAATACAATCCTGTGTTCTGGGATGGCCCTGCTTGAGCAGGAGGTTGGACCAGATGATACACTGTGGCCTCTTCCAACTTGGCCTGGTTGATTCTCTAATTCTGTGAAGTTTCAGCTAATGTGACTGATTCAAACTTTCTAAGACTTTGTACTTAAGAGGCTTGGAGCAATCCTTGTTATAAATTAAATCTTCCTGTTTTCTTCCCAATTATTAATTGAATCTGTCATAAAAATAATTTAATATGTAATACTGGAATTTTGTTCATGTGTGTGTCTGTGCCTAGTCAAAATCCTTACCTGTAGGCAGAAGAAGCTTATGTTCCTGTCTCCACTTATTTCCGTGGAGCACTCAGCTGAAGATGGAGTCGTTTTTGATACGTTTTTACAATCAGCCCCAGTCATCTCATGCGAAAATTTCATTGTAGGTAGGAGGGAAATGTGAGAAGACATACTGCACAGAAGAAAAAAGGGCTGCAAATAAGAACAACAGTAAGATTGCAAAGCAAACACCTCAGGATCCCAACTAAGATTTGCCCTGCTGCACTCTGAGTCAGTGTATGTGCGTGCCTGGTAGTAAACATCTTGAGAAATGTCCTTTAATTGATGGATTATTACTATTTATGTAAGCATATTTGGACAAAGCTGTGGGACAAACCTTCTCCCCATTCTCCCTGTCACCTCACAATAGAAAATATGTATCCAACAGGTCAATAGCTTCCTGCTGGGACAGCCTCAATTCCACCCACATCATGCTTCCTGCAGGCCTTCAGATGTGCCTTGCCTGTACAGATGGGTGGCTCCAGGATGTAAGTCAAATTCAGGCTGCTTGAATATGGCCAAGAGGGTCCTTCCCCACCTAGAAAATCATCCTACACATCCTTTTCATTGCTTCAGCTGTCTCCTTACTGTACTGTTTTGCAGGTATCCCTCTTGCTCCTGTCCAGGCTGCTGCAGGCATGGTTGTGTCCCCAGCCTCTCATACAGAACACCTGAGGCAATGCCATCTGCATACCCATGTAGTCAGGTCACTCTGCTAATCACCCTCTTTACTGCCCTGGACAAGGTAAGATTGGGCACACAGACATCCATGGCCAACCATTCCCTTCACCTGTGTTGTTGGGAATGAACAGTCCCACACTACTTACACCTCACACCTATGCCCCCATGAATGAAACTGGAGTTTTGTAGCTACATCCATAGTCTTAAACAGGTTGAGGAAAAGGTTTAATGCTGGACCACTGATTCTCTGTAATGCCAAATTACCAGCAAGATTTTTGGCATATTTCTGGCCAAGACCAACCAGCATCTCCACAGCAATGCCTGGGCACCAGAACACCAGCACACACCAGGGTTTGCTTCCAGTAAGTATAGTAACAAGACCACCCCCGTGGCAGGGAGAAAGGATGAGGAGGACTCCATCTTATCAGAAGGCTAATTAATTACTTTATTATACTATATTATCCTGTATTATCTTACATTATATTACTTTACATTTAAACTGAATCTGCCAAGCGCGCAACTGCGCTCCACTGCACAGCATCTCATGGCTGTCAGCCCACGGTCCTGACACACACACACCTGGATTCAATTGGTCAGTGAATCAAAACACTCACACCAGAATCCAGTTACCAATTCCCTTCAGGTAAACAGTCTTCCACAAAGCATTCCACTTGTGAACGACACAGGAACAGTAAATGACATAAGAATTGTTTTTTCTTTCTCTGAGGTTCAGAGAATGTGAAACCCAGAAATATTCTTGAGAAGAATTGTGCCTTGCTTTTCTCTATAAAGAGAAATGTGGTGACAGGTAAGAAGTTTAATTTGGGTTGTTCCTCCCATGCAGCCTTCCAGCACCATCCTAACAGGCTCTACAGCCTCAGAGCCCTCATTGTCCTCCTGCCAGGCCCCAAAGCACATAACACATCTTCCAGTTTCATACCATGCAGACAACAGTTTAGTAAGCCACAACAGTTTTTGTGTTATATCAGAGATTTTTAAATAAAGGAGACATAAAAATGACAACAAAGTGTTACAGCCACAGTGTGGTAATTGCAGTACAGAGCCTCGAGGAGACCCTCAGCACAGACACCATGTGGTCAGTTTAGACACTCAGTCTGAGGGCCAGAAGTCATTCCCTGGCCCTGTTCTGTTGTGTGGTAGAGGCAAGGCCTGTATGGTTTACACCCAAGGCTGGTGAGGAGGAACCAGCACGTTTTTACCCTGAGTGCATTCAAGTGAGGCAGGGCCTCCCATACCCCTGATATGGCAGATGAAATCACTCAGGTGAAAAGCAGCAGCTGCAAGATTGCACTGTCTGTCATAACCCAAAAATGCATGAGCAGTTGCTTTAGGAAGGGTTTCAACCTAGGCAGATGACATTTCTGAAATACTGAAGGAAAAGCAGAGGCAACAGAAGTCAGGAGAGAGAGAGAGCAGCATGGGAAGAGTGGGCCATTTGTGCTCCCTCCCACAGAGCCAGCCAGGTCTCTGCAAGCAGCTGTGCCAGCTTCTGACCAACATCAATATGTCAATTCTGCTTCTCAAAAATCACAAGCCTACTTTGGGTCTGCCCCCCACAGGCATGTAACTGTGGGCAATTCTGCATTGGTATTGACAGCTGGGGCACTCAGCAGCAGCACAGAGAGCAGCCCCAGCCCTGCCACCCACCCCCTGGGGCAGTGTCATATTGGACATCGCTGCAATGGAAAGGTTAAAGGAAACCTAGTTGAAAAGAGATGAGAAAGGGCTGACTTTATGTTTAGACAGTGCCTGGGGCTGCTGTGGGACAGGTTTTGGGGAGGGAGTGCAGAAAGAGTGGGTGAAACTCCGTCTGCTTCCTTTGTTGGCAGAACAGTGTGAAGCTACTGACTTGGTGGTGGAATTTGACCTTTGTCTGGCTTTGCCTTGTCTGGCTGGGAGACACCACCCCCCCCCTCCAAGTTTGGAGCATCTGTGCATGGAATATGATGAGGATGATGATATTTTCTTTGCAAAATGGATGAGCAGCTTCTGGGGCCACAACTTGATCGATGAGGAGAAAGAAGGCAGAGGCCACAAGAAACGTCAGCCACAGCTCTGGAGTGAAAGGAGAGCATCCCTGCCGGTAAGAGCTGTGTGCAGCTTTCTCTGTTTGTGCACGTGGTGTATGTATAAATGTGAGTTCCATTCCCAGACGCACGGCCCCAGGGATGTATGAGGAGGATGGGACACCTTGCCAAGTAAATTCAACTCCTGCTGGCAGCTGCTAGTTGCTTTTTGAGCTTAGCTGTCTGACAGCATCAAGCCTCTGGGGTCTTGGAATACAAAAAACTGGCAAACTCCAAGAAAAGTAATGATAGGGCCAGAAATGTAAGAAGTGTGTAGCAGCTGCCTAATTATGTATTACAGTGTTGTTCTGGCTGCTCAGCACAACCTGGTAGACATCAAAACATTTTGCACCTGCATACATAAAGGCTGCCTGTAACAAGTCTGTTCTCATGTGAGGAGCTGTGTAATTCCATATGTATTAAAAGGATTTTGACCTAATTATGCAAGTATATTGTCTCCAGGAAGTTTTACCCTTCACCCTTTGAGACTTACCTGTTTTCAGGTAAGTGTAACTTCTATTTTAAGCTAGAGGATGCAGTCCCTCCTGTTTTAAAACATCTGACTCTGAAAACAATGACACAACACATAACAAAGCTTCTTAAACTGTGAAGTAAGATTTTAAGGTAGAAATACATTCTTTATTCTTAAAAGAGTTGGGAAAAGGGCAGGTTCATGTGCAGAAGGCCACTCACAACTGTCTGAGTATCAAAATTAGGTTAAACTGAATGTTTGCTTTCATTTCAGCTTTTAAAAGAACATTTAGGTGGTCTAAACCTGTCTTCTTTTTTTCCTACTACATCAGTTGTCTTAACAAAGATACCATGTTTCCTTACAAACTATTTTTTACTTATATCCTTAGATCATTATGGCTGCAATGAAGTAAATGCTAAAATATTGGGGAGGAGCAGCTAATCTTTCCCAAACTTTTTTTTGGTGCCATTCTATGTTTCCACCTTGCAAGTTCTTCTCCTCTTCAGCTGTCAGGGTCTAAGCTGTGGGATTTTTCATTTCCAAAACAAATTTGCTAAAAAAAACCAACTAGTCCAAAACCACTTCCTTCCTCTTTGAATTCATGGGCAGGCTCGAGAGATAACCTTCATTCATAACTTCTGGTCTGATCAGCCATATTTGTTATTTACTCTTATATTTCACCTCAGCCACAGATTGCAAGACAGACTCTGAGCTAGAGCTTTGCTGCTGTATTCCATCAAAATGCCGAATACATAACATTTATTAATGGGAGGGGAAGGAGGTTAATTAATTTCACTGTATTTTGCTTTTTTCACTTAGAGATCCATGCATATGTGATTTCTTTAGGCCTCAAGAGAAGCTGGAGTGTAAGAATGCACTTCAAATCTCTTTCCATTCAGCAAGGTGCTGAACACATCTTGTATATTTGTGTCTATATTAGCATGTCCTTGAATTCTGTTTGTTCAAAAGCTATTTAAAGAGTTAGCTAGTAGCTATTCAAATACTTTGCTATACTTGCATTCCTGAATCCATACCTAGAATTTAGATTAAGTTAGCTGACAGAAAGGCTCTGATGTTTTTTTGATGTTACTGTTTAACAAGCTAAAGATATTGTGTATTCTTAATTATATCTGACCTGTACATTAATGCTTCACACAAATTTGTCTTGCTCCACTAGTTTCATATAGAAGATGAAAATTTTAACTGCTTTATTTCTCAGTGCCAGATGTTGACTGGAGGAATGAGACAGGAATATTTGGCTGGGGATTTTATAATTTGTGGATACATTTTGAAATTAAGTCTTGATTTGGAAGTTGAGTAGTTGGTAGTAAGGAGCAGTAGTTTGTTTTGTCTAACCAAAGCCAGAAGTTAAATAAATGGGCACTACTGTTGCCTTGGAAATACCTTCAGAAAAAGCATCACCTTGTTGAGAGCAGTAACTTGAGAGCTATTGCATCTGGATGTGTGTTTTTTGCACAGTTACTCCAAATTATAACTACAGTGAGATTCATTGCAAATCATAACTGTTGTAAGATTCAAAACGCTGGTATTTAAATACTGTCTTCATTTTATCAGAACAGTGCTAATTATCAGGAAGATAATTGTTAGAGAGCATGTCTTCTGAAAGCTAGTACCTCCACAGCAGGACACAGTGTACCCTTTCTTCTGTCTTAACATTGAAAATTGACATAATTCCACTGTCTATAATCAAGTCAGCAAGTTCTGGCACAGCTGTTGGGAAAAGCTCCTTGTGCAGGTGCAATGGTACTGCCAAAAGAGCACTGCCAGCTCACTTGGTCTCATACCCAAGGCTGGCATTCAGGGCACCAGCAGCAGAGCAGTCCTGCCCATGGGAACTGCTTCAGCACCACCAGCCTTTTGATGCTGCATAGTAAAGTGCTCTCAGGGAAGCACAAATGGTGGTCCTGCTGGAAAATCACTTTCAGCTCCAAACTGCTGTGTTGGTCTTTGTAGTTTTTCCTGTGCTATATGAGACATTCAAGCCACTGCTTCCACCTCAAAAACAAAAATAAACTCCTGTGGTATCCTATCATGGTTACAGCTCCCATCCTAAGTATGGATAAGGCTTTGAAGAATAACTCCCAAGCTAACAGTTTTCATTATTTTTTTTCCCAGTAACTTTGTATCCCTCACAAACAGCACTGAGATGGGCTTTGCAAAATGCTTTTGCTATTGTCATTCACACTTCGCAGAGGGGAACACAAAATTATATTCATCCTACACTGGGTCACTTGCAAGTCAAGCTAAAACATGTTACTCCAATCTGTCAGGCTAAAACAACGTGTGACTCCACTGTCCTGGAAAGCTCAGAGCTCTGTATGTTGCTGTGGGCCAACACTGAATGTAAAAACTGCCTGGGGATAATAGAGTCAGCTGTTTCCATCTCCTTTATTTAACTGGTTCCCCTGGCAAACTTTAGACAAATTAACTGTGATACCTTTTTTGAAGCCTCCAGCTATGACTTTCCTTGTCACATTTTAGTTACCCTACATCATTTAGGTACAGAATACATCTTACCTCCCAGACATTTTGTTGTAACGAAAAGATTGGAGACAAAGGAGAACTGATAAGAAGTTTACAGCCCTATACTGGATCCATCTTCAAATACACATTGTTGCTTACAGGAGAAAATTGCTAGGAGTGGCAGCAGAACAAATGACAGCTGTTGAAGTTACTGACATTTAATTTAAACTAAACTTAAACTGAACATCTACCACAATGTTGTTATTATAGATCAATTGAAGGCCAGACCAAAATATTTTTAAGAAATATATGCTTGTCTGTAAGCTTATTGGAAGGAAATGAAGCCATGGGAGAGCATCTGAATGTCAGATGTTCCAAAATATCCCTAAAATACTCGTGTCATTGTGTAAACTCCAGCAAACAATGAACACTTGTGCTGACACACTGAAGATTAATGTTCTTACTGACAGCTGGGCAAGCTCTCAGCTCAAGCCCAAAAGATGTAAACAATTAACTTGTCTACAACAGAAACTGAGAAAGAGATAAGGCAAATTATACTGACAACAATTTTTGTTGTGTGAAGTATTTTTGTTTGTGTACCTTTTATGTGTTTGAGATTGGCAATTAGCAGAAGATTAGCTGGTTTGTAGATAGATACACTGAACATGAGTGGCCTTTACCCAACATAGAAAAAAGGAGTACTAATGGGAATAAGAAACAATCCCTGCGATCCCTTGGTGCTTCTGGCTTTCACAGCACTGGCAAAAAATCCCCATTTTGATAGTGGAGAATTTAATGTATCATGCACAGGCACTGTGAGAGAAAGCCCAGTCACAGCAATATGATTGCATAGACCTGTCAGTGTATCTTTACCCTTAGCCCACTGAGGCAGATGGGCATTTCAGAGAAAAGCTTGTCCCTTTTCTGGACCATTGCTGCCATATCAGTAGGTAAACTGCAGTCTTTTTATTAAGGGCTTAACTGTAATTCTATCTGTGAAGGGAGACTAAAAAGTAATGTCTTAGTAAAAGAAAACATTTACAGTCTTTGCAAAACAAGACTGATAGAATACAATCCCCCATTTCAGCTGTCCTCCTGTGTTTGGTTTGGACTTTTTCCCCAAACCCTCTAGGAACAGATACCAGTGATTTTTACCATGAAACAATTTTTATTTCTAGGAGGGAATATATGTTGATGCCATTAAAATGTCAGAGAAGACATTTAGCTTGTTGAGCCTGGCATGGCATGTGTGCTCCTGTCCCTCGAGCACAATGCAATTGTTTGATGCTTTCTAAAGTAACAATACAATATGACCTTACAGAACTTGCAGCTGTATTGACTGGTTTGAAACCAAAGTAAAAATAATACAGCAGAAATCATTAACACTACTCTCAGAGGCAGTCCATAATACTGGGCATAGTAAGCTTATGCCTGGGAAAAAAAAATTGAACTAGTGCCATGGATTTTGCAAACACTCTTCAAATAGGCACTTCTGTTAGGTGCAAGATTTATTATTTTCAGCATCTCTCATCAAGCCTGTCTAGTGTGATGCAGCCACAGCCATATGAATGCATAGCCTCTCTATTCAGAGAAAGGCTCCATTGGTCCAATGCATTTATAGGACCAGGAATATGTCTGGCACACAACTTCAGAATGAATGAAGTTGTCTGCAGGACATATTTCAGGTCCCTTGCAGTCCAAAGTTTGTAGATTCACGTGAACACTATACCCAGCTGGTTTAGTTTTCCCCTGTTTCTTAAAATAAAGAAAACAACCAATACACACACCACAAACCCTGCACTGAGTGTAAGGTTTTCTAGTGGATTTTCTTAGAAAGCATTGCAGAACTGGTGGGATAAACCTTCCTTTGTTATAAAAAAATCACAGCTCCCTTAAAGCCAGCAGAACTTCTCAGGGTTAGTTAGTAGCTGAAGGCTCAGTACCAGGCTTGTACAAAACAGAGAGTCCCAGAATCAATTAGGCTGGAAAAGACCCCTGAGAGCATTGACTCTAACCTTTGACCAATCCACCATCATGTCAACTAGACCATGGCACTGAATGCCATGTCCTGTCCTTCCTTAAACGCCTCCAGGGACAGTGACTCCATCACCTCCCTGGGCAGTCCATTCCAATGTCTAGTCATCCTTTCTGTGAAGAAATTCCTCATAATGTCCAAATCATATATGCATTCAAAAATGTATGCCAGCAGCTGGGTGCCTGGAGTGCTTTAATCTGACACCTACAGGGGTGTAATTTTCAGTACCTCCTATCTCTGACAACTTTCACCATCTGCATCTTACCTGTGTTCAGCTACTCATCCTGAAAATCACCAACAGGGTTTGGGATATCCCCAGATATGTGGTGTCTTTCTCATGCCTCTCTTCTACATCTGTCCCCTTCTAAAACCACCAATTCATGACTCCACAGAACACAGCAGTTCTGTGTTAGTTTAATCTCCTTTGCTGACATTCAATTAAACACAGCTGATGCAGATCAATAGCTTTTATCTGCATGCCAGGCCTCAGAAAATTGAATCACACAGAAACTAAACAACTATCTAGTCGTTCTCACTTCAGTCCTGTAACTGTAATTGTAGAAGTCTGTTTCCTACTACTTCTTTGGTAGGGATGTGTCCCTCTGTACCCTGAAAGTGCTTCTTCATTAGTTCAAGACAAATGTCTTGAAGACTAATCTTTCTGCCCAAAAAACCTGCAGAAAATTCAAAGCTGGGCAATAAAGCAGCTTGTCTGCATGTAGACCATGCTGAAAACTTGAAAGAACTGGGTGAGAATTGGCTGCTGTCACACTCTAAATTCCAACAGCTGATAAGACCTGGAGCACTCATGGATCAAACCTCTTACCTGACTCATCTGGCCACAAAAGGCTGGGTATTGCTTTTTGAGAGTCTTGCCTAGAAAGTGCAACCAGGTGCAAGGCCCGAGCTTTTGAGGTTATGAAGAATCCCAGTTCCTTTTTGTATCAGTGAACACTAAGAGGACCCAGCACACTTTACATTTGGAATGTTCATTGTGTGCCAAAACTTATATCCACAAATCCAGGAATAATAGGAAATTCTGCCCCTGCTGCCTCCAGAAAGCAAAGTCTTGGCAGTGTGATTCTCCTACACTTAAAAAGAAAGATACAGAATTCTGGGGAGAGTCTTTCACTTTGCACCACTGTTTGGGAGAGTGTCTGTGGCAGAAAAAAAATCTGCCTTGTGTGTTCTGCTTTGCTATTCAATAGACAACAAAGACCTTTTGTTTTTCAGGCCAAGCTTTCCTCCCTCCGTACAACACGACTTCATGCTTCTGCCAAAGGCTCATCTTCAGGCCACCTCAGGGGCTCCAAGGAATTTCAAGAAGACCAAGATGTCAAATGCCACTGCCACAGGAAGGCGAGCAGAACACCTTCAGCAGACAGCTCATGTCCAGAGACAAGATCAAACTCCATTCAGGAATTTGCAGAGTCCTTTGAAAAGCAATTGCATCTCAAAAGCAAACGCTCAGTTTCTTTGGTAGGTAATAAGATCACTGCAGAAGAAAAAAGCCCAACCAACCAAGTCAGCTTCATCCTTTGTGTAATTGCTGTGACTTTGCTGAGGGAGGTGCAGAAGTAAACTCCAATTGGAATTTCTCATATTATGTGGTCTCAAATTACTACAAGTAGCACAAACCAGGTTAAAGTTGTATCATTAGTGTGAGGATTCTTGATGTAGTGTTACTGTCCAGGCTTATTCAGGAATGTTTATCCTCAAAATGAAACACCACACTGGCTCATGTGGCAATGTTTTCAGAGGTTTCTATGACTGTGGCCGCAAAACATGACAATACAAACCCAGGTTTGCTTCACTTCTGCTGCAAGACCCAGCTCACTTTTTCAAGCTGCTGACCTGACTTAACCTGTGTGGAGTTGTCTGTAACACTGCCAGACACTGCAGTGTTTGAGAGGCTTCTCGTTTACCCCTCAGGACCCCATCCATCTGCTTTCTGCAGTGTCACCACGCAGCTGCAGCAGCAGCTATTGCTGTAAGTAGCAGAATATATTTTCACTGCAAGGGCATGCAGGGGATTCTCTGCCCGTTTCATCCTTGTCCCCATCATTCTGTCCAGAGCCATGAGCATTTTGTCTGGTGTGTGTTGAAGAAATAGCCAATGAAAACTTTTTGTCTAGACTTTAATATATTTTTATTATGATGAATAGTATCTGCTGTATCATGCAATGGAAGAAAGGGTAATAAATCCCAACTCACTTTTAAGTATCAGGAAAACCCCATCAAATTGTCACTCTATTCAAAAAGCTGTGCTTGAAACCCACCTGACATTAGCATCAAATAGCCACAGAAGGAAGTATCCTTTTTTTTATTCCAGGTTCTTGACACTGACAATTTGTATGGAAAAGTAATATTCAACTCTCTTTGCACAGCAAAAGAGGGGGGAAAAATTTCTTTTCAATAGGCAGCATATTTACATGATCAGTCCCATAATTATAGTCCTTGCATGACCAATTGTCTAAGAATATGCAGTATTATGATGATGACAGCACTGTTACACCATGGTCAAAATTTCAAGGGCATTCCCTAATCTTCTTTTTCCTCCTCAGGAACTGTTGAATTGCTTTCATTTGGAAATTTACATTGCCTCATGTGCCAGCATTCACCAGTGGTTGTCTGGTTTATAATTTATAATTTCTCAAAAATGCCTGTGACTAGAAAGTCTGTGAGTGTGTGGTTGATGTATGATTAGGTATAGTGAGCACAATGTATTAATTATGGCTTCAGTTCCAGTTAAAAGCAGGGATTCCAGTGCCCTTCTGTAATCAGCAGTGGGATGTGTTGAGCTGTATTTTAGTCTGTTTTTCAAGAAGACCAAGTTGTTGCCATTCCCTCAGTCACAATTGTAGTTTGGGAGATGTGAAGGACTTGTGAATCTCAAATAACTGAGCAATAGGTCAGAGATCTGAAAGGAAATTTGGGCTTAAACCTGTATCTTCAAATGGAGCATTTTTTTGCATTCAGAGCTCTGTGAGTGCAATTCAAACCACCACGATCAGAAAGGGGAACAGTGTGGGAAAGGTAATTAATCTCCTTCCTTGCATATTGCTTTTCTCATATAAATGTGTCTTTGAGAACCCTTCAGACCTTGTTTTCAGTGAGGTCTTTGCAGCCAGCACTGAGAGGTCATCAGGGATGTAAAGATGGATCACATGAAAGGATAGAAACATGGAGTCTGGGCTGAAATCTCAGAGCCCCTCTCTTTCTCCCTCCTGTCTGCTCTCCTCTTCAAGTCCACTGAGCCTGTGACCCCTCTATCATATACAGGGTAAAATCAAAGTATGTGTGTTGCTTCTTGCTGAGCTTTAGGGTGACCGGCTTGGGCCTTGAATTTGAGCCCATCATGGTAAAGCTGATCTTGGTGAGGAAGAAACTGGAACATTTTGTTACTTAGTGAAATAAAATAATGAGCTTTTTTGTTGTTGTTGTTCTTGTAGGAATCTCTTTTAATTCCCTGCTATTTTTTCCCTGCCTTTTAGCAACCTGAAGGTGCAAAAGAGAGACGAGAAAGAGAAAAATTGCATTTGAGAAAAAGCAAGTCTCATAAGAAAATGGGAGAGAAATCTGAGGCAAAGAGAGAGCGGGATGAAGCTGAAAGTTCAGAAGTACCTGCAAAACACAGTGAACAGTTTCCATCACAAGCAAGCATTCAGAAAGGTTATGTATCCACAGGCAGCTACAATGCATTGAGATAATCAATCTTAACACTCCCCCTGAAGAGCAGAGGGAGGAATTGTGTTCTGTTTTGACTAGAAGCAGCCTGTTAGCTAGAATAACCCCTAAGCTGTAAAATAAAAATAAAATCCAACTGCGTCGCTGGCACCATGTTTCTACCTTGTTTTCTTTGCTTTTGTCGCTAGAAATATGACCTTTGTCTTAGGAGTGTATCAGTAGCAAGATCCAAGTTAGAGATTAACCACCATAAGAGGATTTCAGGCATATTTAGCATTGCAGGAGGATAGTGAGTGGCGGATGTGCTCCTTTAAGAGGAGGCCACCACCTGGGTATTACAGAGCCATGCAAAGCCTTATGTTCCTTTTTTAATTGAAAACAAGCTTTTTGGTAGGTTTGGGAAGAAAAAAGTACATATAAACAACCAGCTGCTTCCTGGCCCTGACATTCACTTAGATTTGTCTTGAAAACAGGTATCTTTTTGCTCTGACAGTCTTTCAGCTCCAAATTTGAGTAAGTAAGAGAAGAGACGCCCATGTTCTTTTCTACACCTCCCTGATGTCTCACTTCTCTCTGCTTTCGCTGTCACTGTGCAGTGTGACTCATTCCACTGGCATCTCCCAGCCCTCTCCCATGTCCTCAGTCCCATTTCCCCAGTCACACAACTGGTTCTTTCTCTCAATTTTACCCACAGAATTCACAGAATGACAAGGTTGGAGGGGACCTTAAAGATCAAGTCCAACCTATGCCCTAACACCTCAACTAAACCATGGCACTGAGTGCCATATGCAGTCTTTTTTTAAGCATCACCTCATTACCTTGCTTCTTTTGGGGCCTTTCCTCTCTTCATTTACTATTTTACTGCCTTGTGGCTACCAACCTCTTCTTCTACAACTCTACTTCTGCTTCATTAACATCTGAATTCTCTAGTAAAACCAGAGATGTTCTGTCTCTCGTATTTCCATAGAATATCTTCAAGGGGTTGATGGGGCATTGCAATCCTTTTTCCTTTTCCAGAATTTGGGCCAAACTGGCTGTCTATGGTGAGAGGACCTAGGAAAAGGCTGATCCTCTGGCTGAGGATCTCCTGAACACAGGTGTAAATCTCATCTCCACATGCTCACAAACACATACACACTCCCACAATCCCCCTATGCTCCCCTCTCTTCAAAGTGCCAGTGTTCTCTGCAGATACAATCCTCTCTTTGGGAATAATCTCCCCAGGCCTAGTATGGAGAAAGCCTGATTTGGATAATACAGGGAGAAAAGAGTGAAGAGTTATGAAGTCATGAGCAAAAGTCAAGGTCTGATGGATATCCTTCCTGTGATTTTTCTGTAATTAACAAAAATCTTACTAATTTACCTTAGAGCCTTACTTTCGAATATTCAGCCCTTTAAAAGCTTAGGGCATCCTTAAAACTTTGTAACACTTGTATCCATTAAGTGATTGATCTGTGTGGGGTTTTTTTGTTTAGGGCTTTGGGGGAGATATAAGAAAGCAATTGAACCCTTACTGATGTTTGTAAATTGCTTCTTGCCTGGTAACATGTATTATAAACTAATAAATCTAATAATGGAAAAATGTTGTTCCTATGCATTGTTCCTGTCCTTCCCAATCCAGAGTGAATTTTTACAAAGTTCTACTGTCAGCCAAAACTTAAATACAGATGACTTTTCCTTTACAACCTTAATCTGAAGACTGCATTACAAAAGGTCTGGATAGAAATGAACATGGCCAGCAGCGTCTGATCTCCTCAGATAAAGCCTCTTACATACATCCTTTCAGGTAGCAGCCTGTCCTCACATCTTGGGAGAGCTGAATGCTATGGCTGCATCAGCTTTGCCTGGATTTCAGGTCATCAGCTGCCTCCTCCTGTTTTACAGACAGGTTAACTCAACAGGCCCCAGCAGAATTTGCTTGCGTTCATCAAATCAGTGTGCTGGTTGTACACCACACCTGATGGAAAGAAAACACCAAAAAGAGCTAAAATAGGAGAGCCCTGTATGGCTGCCTCTGACTTGCTGGTTACCTTGTCCCTGAAAGCACAGAGAAACCTCACTGCCACCAGGGCAGCCCTGCCCACAAACAGCTTCCCTGTATTCCCCCAAATCCCATCTCTCTGATGGGAGGGTCTGTAAGTGTTTATGTGTTCTTGAACTGGTCCATCAGCCCCATGGTGTGACTCTGGAAGCAGGAGCTTTCGCACAATGCCTTCTATTGACTCAGAAGTGTTCTTCTCTCTAGCATGGCTGATCAGACCAGGAGCCCTTTCCAGCTCTGTCCCATCCAGTCTGAGGCAATAGGATTACTTGGGTGGACTGAATCTTGCTTGATAGAATGAAATCATTCTCCACAGAAATTAACAAATATTACATAAGAAATTGGGCATTTGGGAAGGCTGGTAACCATCCAAAGAGGAATCTGATTGCAATGGCATGTCTGATATTTCTGTCAGAAAGACTCCAGAGGGTTTCCATTCTCACAGTAGGTCACTAGTTCTGTGGCAAATGACATAAAAAATACTCACTGCCTTGATTCCACCCTGAATTCCCAGAGCAATGGGGCTGGCTGCAGGCAGTTTCTGCACAAACACCCATTCCTGGGCAAACACCTTTTGCTTTTTCTGCCCTTTCCAAGAGTGGGATGGCTGCAAGTTGTATCAGAGTCCAAACCCTGGACATGAAGGAAGTCACGCTTCAGTGGGAAGTGAAGACAAAGGGATGAAGAAATCTAATAAGAAATATTGAAAACATGAGACAGAAAGGGGAATGAGCAGGAAAACTGGTGTGATTCAAGGGACCCATGAAGGAAATATTAAACTTGCTGTGTCTCACAAGTGGAAGACCATGGTCTGAGAAAACACTCATCCCTGTGAATTCTTCCAGCAGTTCAGGCTAGCTGGAAAGTGCTCCTGTGGGAAGGGAAGATGTGGGTACATACAAATCTCTGAAGAGCAAGAGAGACTTACACCCCAGTGTTTTCTGAGAGGGCTAAGAAGAGGACATCAGTTGAGGTTACCTCATCTGTCAGGTGGGCATTCCCAAAGCAAAATATTTTTGCTTGCTTCTCAGGTATTGTTTAATTGCAGCATGGTTTGGAGGATGAATTCAATTTTGAGTGCTGGCTAAGTTATCATGTATTGGTACATGAAATGCCATATCCCACACAGGTAAAATGATGTAACAGCTGTATTTATAGCTCACAAGAACCCTTTCTGGGGAAAAAAATAGGAAATATTTAAATGCATGAATAAAAATGAAACAACCACAATGTATAACTGAAGAAGAATATAATACCTATTAAAAACACCTAAAATATTAAATATGAAAAATATTAAAATATTAATCGGCAGGTTTTTGTTCTTTAGCATAGAAAAAGGTATTTGGGTAAGCACAGCCCTGGCTCTGAATGCACCCAGTGTACATGTGAATAGTGTAAAAGCATGTAGAGATATAATCAACTTGATAACTGAAATTATTCACACAGCAATGAATCATAATCACAGGACTTTGAGCTTATCTCAGCTTTCTGCCAAAACTGTTGTAAACAGATAGGTCTTGAAATATTTCCAGAGAGATATTACAGCCAAAATCTAGTCATTCAATGAGAGAATTGAACATTGAAATACAATAAACTTCATAAAGAATGCTCTGCCTGCAGTTGTTGTGCCAGAGCTTTAGGTAATTGTGTGAGAACAAATGTGAAAATAAACACACTCATCAAAGAAAACATTGCTCATAGCATGTTGATTTTCATTTTCACTGCTGTTTTAGACTGGCTTGACAGATGCTCTTGCTCCTATTAGAAGGATCCCTCTGAATCCCAGCTCAGTATCTACAATTCTTTGGAAAAAGAAAATTTCTCTCAGCTGTTTCTTGTCCCTGAGGTCAGATAAAAATAAGAGAAAGAGCATCAACATTCTGTCATACTAGATGCATTCTTGTCCTTCTTATATGCTTGTCAAAATGCTTCAGTTCATACAATTTCTAAACTGACAAAAGTTTTGGTGAATTGAGAAGACCAACCAACTTGTGACAGTTGTACATGAATTTTCATCAAAAAGCCATCGAGGCCCCTACAGAGAGTCCTCAGACTGGAGAACTAGTACTGTTCTTGATAATGAAGTATCAAAAAAGAACTCTTTTTTTGCTCTAAAGCTTGAGCAGAAGGATTCATGGACATAGTTGCCTGCAGCCATCTCCCATGACATGAGGTGAATGTTGAGGTTTGGTCCTTTTAAAACCAGAACTTTCTGGACCATTATGCAATGACTCTCATTTGATATTCTGCTCTTCCTGTGTACACAAAATACATCTTCAATGTTTCTCATAAGCTTTTTAAATATAGTGGGTCTACTCCCTAGGGACTCCTATACAGAGAAATCTGTCTGTCAGAAAGCAGCTACAGTGATTTCAGATTAGCACAAATTTATGTCTGGCAGAGAAGAATGATTAGAGCATTTCTTTGCTCTAGTGGTCCCAGCAGCAATAAAAGATCTTCAGGGAGAACAAAGTAACTTTGGGCTGCTCTCACCTGTGCAGGACTGGCAACTGCAGTTTAGCCCAAGATTTGGGATAAATATAATATATATTCATGAATTCCTTTTCCATTGTGCCAAATTCTACATGCCCACAGCTGCAGGTAAAGCTGCTTCATCTTCTTTAATGCCTGTTGCATGGAACAAAAGGACTCTCACATTAGGATAATCCAGGTCTCTGCTGGTCAATGGGCATCAACCATAATGTCCATCACTCAGTCAGGGTGCTCACTGCAATGGGGTTTCCTAATCCAAAGCAATTCTGAGCTGAGAATGCTTAAGACTGATAAAAATTTCTTTTCAGTTGAAGCAAGAACATTTGGATCCATGTGCAATTTCTCGTGGTGTCTTGGGGACTGATAGGAGCACAGAACTTCACTGCATGCACTGCTTTCATAAAGTGGGCTTATGGCAAACCCTCAGGACCTTATTTTCTGATACTTGCAATATAGAGAGTAGAGAATCTTGCCTAAACCCTGAATGCTGGTGACTGAGAGGTGATACAACTGTGTTGAAGCTGCTGCAGTAATCCTGTGTTACTAGATGCTACTTAGAAGGTGGGAGAACCCTCAGCACTATCTCTAATGGCTTTTGACAATGTTTTGCACTGATGGAAAGACCAAAGATGAGGATGGTGGGCCACACTGAAGCTGCCACAGCCAGAGTGTGTCATTCTTTAAATAGCTGTATTAGTGAAAAAGTGGAACACAGTGCTCCAGAAGAGCAGCAAGCAGCTGGGTGTTTCAATATCTGCAGTTCAGAGCTGGCACTGCAGAGAGGGAGCAACCAGTTCTCCTAATTCCCTGCTAGTTGAGGCATTGTGTTCAGCTCTGGGGCCCCCAACATGAGGAAGACACTGACCTGCTGGAATGAGCCCAGAGGTGAGCCACTAAACTGATCACAGGCCTGGAGCACCTCTGCTATGACAAGCTGTGAGTTTTTGGGACTGGTCAGCCTGGAGAAAAAAAGGCTCCAGGGAGACCTCAGAGCCCCTGCAGTACCTAAAGGGGACTTACAAGAAATCTGGATAGGAACTTTTCACAAGTTCCTACTTCCTTCATGGGTCCCTTGAATCACATCCGTTTTCCTGCTCACTCCCCTTTCTGTTTCATGTTTTCAGTATTTCTTGTTAGTGAGCATATGGATTTCTTCATCCCTTTGTCTTCACTTCCCACTGAAACCTGACTTCCTTTGCACAAGTGCAAGGAGGTTGTGGACTCCCCATTGCTGGAAGTGTTCAAGGCCAGGCTGCACGAGGCCGTGAGTAACCAGGTCTATTGGAATGTTCATTGCCCATGGCACAGTGCTTGCAACCAAACAATCTTCTAACCTCAAACCATTCTATGATTCCATGATGATAGAGGTAAATTATATGGTCTAGTTGTTGCCTGTATTGATAACATCAGGAAAGGCCCCAAGCACCAAGTCCTCATCTCTTTGGAGGTTCTCTCCGTAGGTGGCATCCAAGACATTAGTGGGGTGGAGTGGAGTGAGAGAAGCAGGCATAACTGCTGTGCCACAGTGGTACTTTAAAACACAGATCTTATCTCGATACTCTTTTGTCTGGTATCAAATTAGCAAAAATAGAAAGCACTGGATAACTCATTCTTCTAGAAAAAAGCAAAGCTGTGTACAACCTGGATCCTGCTGTAATTATTCTGATGATAAAAGGACTTAATCTAACAGTAGTAACCTCCCTTTCCTTAAGATCAATGATCCAGAAAATAATTTGGACTAGGGTTCTTAATTTCTGAAGGGAATATATCAACTCAACCTCTCAAAATTTCTGAGAAATAGCAGGAATTCTTGCATTAAAATCCTGCTTGCAAGTGCTCTTTTCCACTTGCTTTTAACAGTGTATTCAGAAGTTGCTGCTAAAGAAACCAGCCTGTCCCACATGTCATGTCCTGGTGCATCTGTAAGGTCAGTGGCAGGTTCTTGTCCTCTGTGATGAAGAGAGGGTCCTTTAGGATTACAGAGGGAAACTACTCAAGGCTTGATTTCTAAATACAGAAGAAAAGAGAAATCAAAACTTTACTCAGTGCATTAGTGCTTTATAAGGTTTGTGTAGGTGTGTGAATTTTTACAAAGTTCAGAGATGAACTTTGAACATGAAACCTCCTAACTCCTTCCCAGTGATTAGGGAAGAAATCAAAATGTTTTTACAATTCCTTGGACAGTGTAAGTCAAAATTGCACTTTTGCTACAGAATACATTGCAAGTCCTTTCACTTACAATCATTAATCTACTAGATAACCTTCATAACCTTCATTTTCCAGCAGAGGGAGTCTGTCCATAGCAAGTGAGAACATGCACTATAGTCCAGTGCAAGCATGAGTTTGAGGCTGAAATAATTACAGTGCCAGCAGGAGAAAGCTGTCATCAACAGCACAGCTCCAAGTGGTCAAATTTTACCCTGTGTTGTTCATATATGACTTTTCTTTTATATATAAAGGAAATCAATATACACTGAAACCCATGGCAGAGCTTAGTCTGATATTAGGAACTGCAGTATTTACCCTGTGGTCAGCAGAAAATCCTGATCCAGGTTTCTCCAAGTCCTTACTATAGGAAAGATAATACATTTCTTGCCCCAGGTTTGTTCTGACAGAAGCTTCTCAGCAAGAAAAAGCAAGAGCATTTTTATTCTTATAAGCAGCACAACTACTTTTCACAGGCAGCATAGCTGAAATTAAGCCATATCTTAAAATACATTTCAAAACATCTCTGTCCATCAAATGCAGCCTCTCCTCTACAACCACTAAGGGACGTGAGTGGCATGTCAGCCTCAATTTTGGCTGGTCTGGTTCAGAGTCTGGGGTGGGGATGTGGGGAGATTTGTGCTGTTTTGCTGAGAACTCCCGTGGCAAAGGGCAGGGACACACTCCTGTTGGGTGGCTTTGCTGTGAGGGTACATCTGGCAGTGGGACACAAATAAGGACCTGGGTGTGGGATTCACATTCTCTGAACCTGAGAACCTGAGAGAAGCAGTGAGAGAAGCAGAGAAGAGAATGATCAAAACAATTCTTATCTCATTTGCTGCTCCTGTGTTTGTGCACAAGTGGAATGCATTATGGAACATTGTTTACCTGAAGGGATTTGGTAATTGGATTCTGGTGTGAGTGTTTTGTTTTCTTGACCAATCTCTGCAGGCTGTGTCCTGACAGTTGGTCAGGAGACAGTCACGAGATTTTTTTTGTTGAGTTGAGTTCTTGTTCAGTTTCAGTTTAGATGTAGTGTAATATAGTATAGAATACTATAGTATAATAAAGTAATTAATTAGCCTTCTGATATCATGGTGTCCTGCTCATCGTTCTTCCCTTTGACAGGGGATCTCCTGCATTTACAATACCTGGGGAGCAGCAGGAGTCTTAAACCACTCAGCTTCTTTGCACAGGTGAGGTGAGTTACAGTCCTTGGCCTCTCACTGTTATTGCAGAGGCAGTCTGTGCTCATAAAGCCACATTGAACTTCATTCTCCTAGCACATACAAATATGCCAATTGCAGGAGGATTACTTGTGGCTGTGAGGTAAAGCATCAGTGGACACATTGGCAGGATCAGTTCACACGTCCTGTCAAGTAAATGTGTGTATTTGCTCAGAAACAAAAAACAGGTAAAACAACTGTATTTCATAAAAGAAAGAAAGTAAGTCACAGGAAAGTCAAAACAAAAGGCTGATAGCAATTGAAAAAGAATGATTTGTCTGAGAACTTCA
>NW_005054391.1:336231-342565 GCF_000277835.1 Geospiza fortis
AGCAGGAGACATGGAATCAAAATTGACCTTCTTTCCCTTTTATGCTTATCACTGGCTTACTAAATGACTTGGTAGTTTCATTTTTATTGTGTCTGTTCACCAAGGTACAAAACAACATTTTATGCACAGTTATATAACATATGCACTATACATATATACATGCATATATATATATATATATATATACACACACACACACAGACATGGCCTGACAATTAGGCATTTGTATATCTACATGTCCCAGAAGAACTGTGCTGTACTGTGGGTTTCTCTCCTCCTGCCTGGCCACAAACTATTACTTTTCAAGCTGCCTCTGGGTTTCTCTGCTTTCTCTCAGCTTTCTTGCTCAGAAACAGCCTTGTCCCCACCAATCCCCAGCTTCCCTACCATGGCCTTTGTACAGAGATGCTTAGCTGATTGCCTGTGACCCCATTTGTATCCAGCATCATCTTGCAAGCTCCTGTTCTAATATTGTGTCTATGTCAATCTATTCTAACCCATGGGCAGATGGACATTCCCGTGCTGTGGGAAATCTTGGGAAAAGGCAGGAACAAGTGGGAGTCTGCACTGTGGAAGTGGCAGTGCCCACTGGACTTCTGGATCAAAGCAAAGAGGAAGAGGACCCTGGTGAAAGAATGCTGAAGCACCTCTGCAGCTGTGGCTTGGGACCAGAGCTGGTGATGCCAGAGGTGAGGAGTTCAGGCTGAACTTTTTCCAGTGGTGGTCTGACTGTGACTCCACTGATCCTTGGGGAGGAGTGTGGTGGGCAGAGCCCAGAGCTGCCTTTGGGAGCAAGCTGGTTTGTAGAGGTGTTTTGAATTCATAGGGGCTCTGTAAATTCAGATATTTTGGGAGGTCACAGATTCCCTAAGTGACAGCCAGCCAGGAGACCAAAGGATCCATTTCCTAGTGAGATGGGACACATGGGCATGCCTGTAAGGAGCTGGGTGGGAGGACAGTGACTGAGGGGAAAGTGTTTGTCTCCTCGGAATATTGCACCTGGTCATAGAGACTTTTGTGACTTGGATGGACTCCCTCCAAAAGAAAGATGGCTCTTTCTTTTCCCTGCAAGAGAAAAATGTGTGTTTTGGGGGAGCTTTTGTGCACCAAAGATTTTATGGCGCTGGTGTTGCGTGGGATGAAGACTGATACAACGTGGCAAGCAGGAGGACATTTTCCTGCTGTGCTGCAGAAGAGCCAAGGCAGAAGGGTCACAGGAGGCAATGCCTATGCAGTGACACTGGATTTCCAACCTCCTCATCACTCCACAGTCACCTTCCACAGCTGCACTCCAGCTCTCACTTTCCCTCTCCTGCTGGAATAGCATTTTTCCCTCTTTCTCCCTAGGCTGGGCTACAGCTGATGTTTTTCATATCATTGCTTAACTGGCCAGTTTCCCCATCCTGTTCTTTCTGCCTGGTGTCTCTGTCTGGCGGGTTGTTCACCCCGATGGCTTTTCCCAGCTAACTCTCCTGACTCACCCGAGGTACGTGCACAACGTCAGCAACCGAGACAGAGAGACTGAGAGGACAAAAATTAACAAAACAATGAACAAGATAAAACCGCAACTTTGAAAAATATGGAGGGAACCCCCCTAAGTTTACAAAGTTAAACTCTTAAATGCTGGACAAATCCAGACCTAAGGCTGCCTTTGGAGGGATGGTGTGCCCCCCTATTCCCTTCCCCCACCCAATATGTATTATGTGACATGATTTAATTGTTTGGCTGCATACTACTTTTCCCACAGGACTAGTGCCTCATTCAGTGTAAACCCAGGACAGTGTCTGGGAATGAAGCTGGTCTCTGCATTTCCTGGACCAAGTGTGTGACTAGCAGCCCCATTTATCACCCAGACACTGTGCTGAATTTGGAGCTGACAGCTTCTTCATGAGGTTTTCTGGGGTGGCTTCCCTGCAGCCTCTGACTATTTATCACCACAGTGTGCCTAAAGGTGAGAAGCTACTATTCCCAGGGAACTGGGAACTTTTTATTACAATTTGATGAAGTTTCTTTGAATACTCCATTGGCTCTGGCATTTGTTTGGAATACTTCATGATTTAACTAACTGATGTAGCAGACTTCATTTGCTGTTCTGAGTGCTGGGTGCTTCTATAAATCTATAACCTAAATGTCTCCCATCAGGTGTCTAAAAACAAGAAACTATAAGCCAGACATGTAGATATCTCACCTAGATGCGACTAAGGAACTTGATAGAAGCAGGGAGAGTTTCTAGCTCTTTCAGCTGCCGTTTCTTTCCTCTGCTGGTAGATTATTCCATTTTCCCACAGCCTCCTGCCTGAGGTTTCCATGTCCCAGATAAGCTAGGACTTGGCTTGATATTTGACCCTGAGTGAGCACACCAGATGAACTCTCCAGTGCCTGATGCTATTTAGAAGTTACATCTTGTAAACTTGTTCGATAATTCTGTTTCTGACTGTCCTTCATCAAAAAAATGCCAGGTCATTTGCATCATTGTGAATAATCTCTCGTTTTCTAACACAAAACTTGCATCATGAGCTGGAGCATAGTAAAAAGAAACTCCATTCCACATTCTCATTTTTGGAGCTCTGTGTTGATATGTGCAGCTTTAAAATCATATTTTCTCTCATTTAGCTGATGCCTGATGAGACAAAGAAAAGTAAAGATTCTTGCTCAGCACTGTGGGGACAGGGTTCAATCTTTTTTTTAAGCATTTGTGTCATGGTTTAACATGTACACAAAAGCAGCACAGTACTGCAGACAAGCTCATCTGCACAGCTCTCGGGGTTGAGACATATTTGCTTCAAGAACTGAAACTCTGAGAAAAAAAAACATTTGGAACCTGCAAACTACTTTCTGCTTTTCCCAGATTTCTCCCTTCTTCATCATCATAGTAAAGGGATAGGAGTGTCTGGGGAGAAAGTTTTTACTGTTACTGCTCCTGGCATTTCTGGCTTTATTACTCTAAATTCTCCATGCCAAATTGCTAGACTAGTTCAAAGGACTCTGAACAACTTGAACCATAGGCAATTACCTGTGAATTACAGATTGTTTCAGGAAATTCTCCTGAAGTTCCTCTGTTCATGTAGATAGTGTTAAGCTGAGTTCTGCTGACTTTTTTTATCACCTTGATTGTTTTTGCATGTTGTTCTAGATGAAAGACTTTCATAAGGGGGGGTACATTTTTATATGCTAGAAGTCAGCTTGAGACATTGCATGGATAGGATGTAAACTCAGAAAAAATATTCCTTTTGAAAGTTTCTTACAAAGGTCTTATAGGTTACTCGTGAAAAACCAAAGAGCAGACAACATAAATATAGCTAATAACTATTAACATTAAAAAACTTAAAAATTTCATGTATGATTTAACTTCTTTTCTGCTCCCCCCCCCCCCCCAGATGATAGGATTAAGCCTAGAAGCATTTTTAAACTTTACAGATGTAAACCTGTACCTTCAAAATCCATGCAAGAGCAAATATCCCAAGAGCACTCCAAAGAATGGACTTTGGTAATGTGGATCTTTGTATTCAAATTCACTTTTTATTTATTTTGGTGTTACAAGTTGTATTAAAACCAGAATGTCAATATTTGTTTTTTCTGAAGTCATAGCAAGTGCATGGATTTCTCTTTATTCAATTGTTGCATGAACTTTGCAGGCCAGAATTATTTGTTTAGCTTTCTGGGCACTCTATCCAGAGAGCTATTATTTTATCAGCTACACTTCTATGGTACATTTCATAAAATCATAGAATGGTTTGGGTTGGAAGGAACCTTACAAACCATCAAATTCCAGCCCCCCTGCCATGGGCAGGGACCCCTTGCACTAGAGCAGGTTGCTCAGGGCCCCATCCAGCCTGGCTTTGAGCACTGCCAGGGATGGGGCAGCCACAGCTTCTCTGGGCAACCTGTGCCAGGGCCTCAGCACCCTCACAGTAAAGAATTCTGAGTAAAGAATTCCTCATATCTTCCTTTCTCCCCTTTTTGAAAACGGGAGCAATGTTTTCCTTTTTTTCCAGTGACTTTGCCTGACCACTGTGACTTCTCAAATATGAAGGTAAGTGGCCTGGCAACAACATCAGCCAGTCCCCTCTGGACCCTGGGATGCATCTGACCAGGTCCCAGACACTCGTGGCTATTCACCTTCATCAGATGATCCTGAACCTGCTTTTAGCTTATACCGTGGGAGGCCTTCATTCTCTCCACTCAGCTATAAATTAGGTGTGGTGCTACAAAGATAACCACCAACAGCCAACAGAATCCTTGCATTCCAAGTGTTCAGGGGAGCAGATCAACATTTCACTGCAGTTTTCACCCAGAAACTAGTCTGGCTTTGTAGATTAGTGTTCCCTGCAGTGCCCAGGCTGAAGCCAGCTCGCCTGGCCCCAGTTGCTGTCTTGCCCTCTGGACCAAAATGCAGATGTTACAATAACCCTAAAACATCTAGAGTTCTAATTTGTCTGTAATGTGCTCATGAATTATTTGGATCAAGGCATAGATGGGTGACTTCATGGTTGATGTTAGTGCCTGGTATTTGTGATAGCTCTGATGAAGTAAAAGCACTGGGGACCCCACTAAATGCAATGTAATTGACCTGTGGGTCTTGGAGCCACAGGCATTTGACCATGTGATGTTTCATTAAGCTAACCCCTGTGGAAAGTGGATCAAAGTTGATATTTGCAAATTCATCCTTGCATCATTTAGGCTTTGCTATGAAATAACATTTTAGCTCCTTGCTTCAGATGCAATGCTCAATATCAGCAGGGAGCAACCAAACAAATGCTCTGTTTGGATGCTCTATTCCTCCAGCAAGAGAAGAACTCAATTGCCTGCCTGTGTGTCAAGCATGGATCCTCAGTTTGCAAGAGGAGTGTTGAATTAATTTCCTAAATAACTTTGGAATAAGGCAAACAGAGTAAGGTCAAAATGAAGGAAGGTCTGAATGTGGCAGAACTGTTGGCCTTTTGCTGACCTTAGGTAAAAACATTGCAAAAGATGTTTTGTTATTTCCATAGTCTCCAGCAGTTTTGTAGAATATTTTATGCATGCACTTCTCTGTTGTTACTTGGATGCGCACTGACTCCCAGAAGTGCAGGATCCCTGCAGGGCCCCAGGGATGCTAGCTGGAGTTTTTTACGTTGGTTGTCACTTAGAATGACTTTTAAGTCATTTTAAGTGTGGATGGAAATGAGGAATCCCAGGAAGCGATTGTTGCTCCATTGCCAAGACAAGCATCAAACCAGTGGTAAATAGAAGAGGTTATTACAATTATTATTGACTAATTAATCTCAGTCTAACTGAAAAGTCTCCTGCAAGAGAAGGATATCCATTAGGTAGGGATTAATGTTGTGATGTAAAATGCATTCTAATGTCTGAAAAAAAAATGCAGAAAAAGTCACTCAGACTAGGAAGCAGCTTTCATAGAGGCTGGATTTCTGAAGCATTGTTTACAGGTCCTTCTGAGAAATATTATTGCCCTTTTCTCTGTACTCAATACATCATCCAAACTGCAAAGGCATCTGCCTGCCAGATGCTGAAGGGTATTTGCTGGACTACTATTAATCTAAGAGTGAAAATGTCACTTTGTGCTAAAGAGCAGGTGTGGATGCAGCTGTCTGAGAAGATAAGTGAGTGTGAAAAAATTTTAATCCTTACATGGAGTTGATTTCCCCCACGAATTTCCATAAAAAAGCTTCTGGATCATGAAAGTAGAGATCTTAAATTAGGGGACTTGAGGGGGGTGGCTCAGTATTCATTTCAAGTTGTGACTTATTGGTAGGGAGAGTTGCACCTCGGCTTGGTTATTCCTACAGCCACAGGAGGATCTGGTGACACAAGATCTTGATGCTGACAGGGGTGGAAAAGGGTCAAGGGAGTCTTCTGGCATAGCTTAAACAGAGCTTAAAACCCGATTATCACAACTTCCTGGCAAATACCTCAAAGGAGGATTTTTCCACAATGAAAGATTTGAGGCTTCATTGGTGTTCTCTGCTGGAGTTGTAAGAGAAGTGGTGCAGTGTGAGATGCCCTTCGTTCCACTGGGAACGATTCTCTAATGTCACTTACGTGGTTTACTACAGGATGACATCTGCAAATAAAGCCGCGGTTTCGTTCTTTCAATTTTATTTTTAGACATTCTTCTTTTGGATTCAGGGCTGTAACCATAAATTCCTGCTAAATTACAGGAATTACAGCCACGGGTGCTCATTTTCGTGGAGAAAGCCACGACTGTCGGTGTGTGTGTAAGTAAAAAAAAGGCCTCTGTTATATGCAGCGATGAAAGGAAGGTTTGTATGTCTGAAAGATTTTCTACTTTTTCTATTTTTCCTCTCCTGCCGGGCTCCTGGGAGCCGCTGTC
>NW_005054391.1:342747-349692 GCF_000277835.1 Geospiza fortis
GGAAGGGGGAGAAGGGGCTGCGAGGGAGGGCGCGGCGCAGGTAAGGGCAGCCCGGCGGCCCCGATCCCCGGCCGGGGTGGCGGCGGGACGGGGCAGGGCGGGGGGATATCGGATCTTGCCGGCTGAAAGAACAAATACTCCATGTTTGCCTCCACTCGCTCCACGGGGGCACTTCTGAGGTAACCAGCGCGGACGGGACGTTTAAATGAGCAATGGCTTTCGCCGAGGCTGCCGGTGATGAAATGCGAGCGTGGCCCTTGCAGCAGCCGGGGCGTTCTGCCCCTTGTCCAGGGGATTCGCAGCCGAGGTTCGGGATGGTTAAACAAAGGGGAGATTAAGTGTTCGGCTTAGTTCTAACTTTACTACGTGGTTTTTTCCCCTCTCCCTCCCTCTTGGATGTGTCAAGTGGAGATATATATCCAAACTTGAATTTACAGGCAAAATTTAAAGAATTTAAATGTACTTCACGGCTTCCTACTCTATGAAAGAAACCCTAAAATTATCTTAGCCTCTTTATTTTATTTCAAAAGGGAATAACCCTCAGAAAAACACTTTCCATCCCTGGATATGTTCCATATTGTTTCAACTTTTCCATCGATAAATCATATTTTGCTCTAATAACAATACTTGACATGGTATAAAAAAATATTATCTTTTTGATAAAGGGCTTTCTGAAGAGTTTGGGAACTGAAGTACTTAAGACCAAAGTATTTCTGCTTTTTACTTTTTGAACCAAGTGTTTGATTACTACCATGCATTTGCATACTTAGGACTTGTGATTTCTCCTCTACGTATAACTTTGTTTGCATCACCTTACATTGCTCTGTCTGGGGAGCTCTTTAAATTATGGCACAACTTGTTCTCCAAGTCACTGCAAGTACTTTGTAAAAAGAATGTTTCCAATATCCATTTTAGATGCAAATTCATCATTGACTCTGGAGTTACCTTTCAGAAGTTTGCTCACATGTCTTTTGCAGCTTTTCAGGGTTGCTTGTGTGGCTTTTTCTGTATTTTTCTCTTTACAAATGAAGCTGGGCAAACCAAACAGATTTCTCTCCACAGTTATGGAAACTGTGGGTAGAAATAACTGCTGGAGAAGAAAACTCAAAAGAACCTTGAGTGGCTGGGATAATTATGCCTGTGTTTAGACAAACTGCTGTTTACTCTCTTCTTGCACAAAAATCTGCCTGTAAAGATCATTTGAGTCAGTGCTGCAGATGGCCAGTGCAGCAGGGCAAAAATGGGCTCCTTGTTTTCAGCCTCAAGAGGTGCATGAACCAAGACTTCTCAGTGCTGGAACTTTTGTCAACTGGCTCCTTTTTCTTACACGTGACCAAACACACTCATGCTCACTTGCAGTTGGCAGGAGTAGTAATTTTGACTGTCTCTTCCAAGCTCCAAGCAAGACAAGCTCCTAAACCCAGGAATTACAAATAATTTGACATTGGTTTTGAAATACCTTTGCTTTCAGTAGAGTGACTCTCTGCAGGGGCAGTTTTATCCCATCATGCAGCATCAGCCAGATCTTGGGTCCTGGTGCTGCTTTTGGCTCCAGAAGGTAAAAAGGAGACTTAAGTCCCTGTTATCAATTTATGCCTAAATCAGGGCCTGCTAGAACACTTAATGCTATCTGAGCAACACTCCTAAAACTCCTGCTCCAAATCACCTTGCACTTGAGACATTTCTAAGGCAAATTGTGTAGCATCTGTAATGCCAGTGGTTTTGGAAGAGGATCTTGCTGGGTCTGCTCCCTCTGTTAATTGTGTTGTTGGAGGGGTTGCAGGAGCTGAAGCTGCTGCTGCTGTATCATGGAGGACTCTTCAATTTCTGCTAATGTTGCATTAGCACAAACTGATTCCAGAGTAATAAGTTTGAGATGGTCCTGTAAAATGGAACTGCACCTCTCAAGATTTTTGTCTCTTCTAGCTGAACAAAGCCAGCCAGCCATTTCTCCCAGCTAGCAGCAGTGTTGCAGACTGCCTTGCCAACACTCCCATTTATTCATTAGTGCTTCTCTTTCTGGTTTTCATCCCCACAGCTTTCTGCTGTTGATAGTGTGTTCCCCCAGGCTATAGCTGGTAGAGACAGTGCATTTGGCTCCCCTTGGAGAAACAGAGTTATCAGGTAGCCTGAGACAGACAGACAAGACTGCAGAGAAAACTTCAAGGTACAAAGGCAGGTTAGCCAGGGCAAAGCTCTAGGTGCAAACCCCACCTGCTCTGTTGCACAGCTTTGTGGAAATTACTGATAAGAAAATTTTAATATATTTTTCTTACCACAGCAGAATGCTGTAAGCCCCAAGCACTCATAGAATTGGTTACAATCTTCAAATCCATAAAATTTAAACATTTACTTTTAATCACTTTGTTTGCAATGAGGGCTCACACTACCTAACTGTACTGCAAAGACAAATGGGCTGGCTGAAGATGGAGACACTCTTTTTAGTAGGGCTTGATGATAGGACAATGGGGTTTTAAACTAAAAGAGGGTCTATTTAGATTAGATATAAGAAAGAATTTTTTTTGTGAGGAGGATGGTGAGACACTGGCACTGGTTGCCCAGACAGGTGGAATGGTTCCTTCCAACACAAACTATCTATAACTCTTTCAGAAGGTTATGAACACTTAATGGAATAACTTCAGAAAGCAGAGATTCATGAACAAGTGGCTGGCTCTCTATGGGATGAAACAGAAAATGAAGCACAGTGTCACAGCAGAAGCCAATATTCTGGACATGTGTCCCATGTTTCCATCCTTCTCCCTTGCAGGGGACAGGAAAAGTTCAACTCTTACAAGTGTCACCTGCTTGTTGCCCAAGTATGAGCTGGTATGAGCTTTACATTAGGAAGCTGAGTCTCTTTGTAGTTTTTCAGTAAGAAAAACAAGTTCTTCCTATTAAAACCATCAAGGACTTAATAATGACCTCACATTTGTTGATATGAGCTCCCTTCTCATTTTTGTCAACTGGAGACTGTCCTTAAGATGAAAGCTTACTGACGCACACAGCATAGATGACAATTCTGCTTCCCATATTTTGTTAGTGTTTGGTGATTCCTTAAAACAGGGTCTTCTTTGTAATCGAGTTTCTCATTCAAAGGCTCCAGTCACCCCAATATCTGGTCCTGTACATAATGAAGAGAAATTCTGTGCCTTTTCTGCACAGTCACCAGTAGTTATTGTAAGGGAGAAACCCTTGCAACCAAAGAATTATAACTCTTTGGGGTCAGCAAGCCCTGTACTCCACACCTTGATGCCTTCACACCTCCTCTGCCTCCTCTGCAGCTACCTGGAAGAGGCTGTAGCTAGGGGTGGGTCTGCCTCTTCTCCCAAGCAAGTAGGGACAGGATGGAAGGGCAAAGTCTTAAGCTGTGCCTGGAGAGGTTTCAGGTGGCCATTAGGAAGAATTTCCTCACAGAAGGGATGATTAGACATTGGATTGGACCACAAAGGGAGGTGGTGGAGTCACTGTCCCTGGAGGTGTTGCAGGACAGGCTGGCTGTGCCAGGCAGTGCCCCGTGGTGTAGCTGGCAGGGTGGTGACTAAAGGCTGGACTCAGTGATGTGAGAGGTGCTTTCCAAGCTAATTGATTCTGCGGTTCTGCGACCTGTCCTCCTCTAAGCAGAGAGCTCTCTTTCAGATATGGCTTCTTTGCTGGTGGAAAACATTCATTGAAGACCTCTCAAACATAAAGTTTTCTCAGTAGACTCCCCCATTTTTTTGGGTTGCATCTTCTTGTCTTCAAGAAGTGTTTGGAGACATAAATAACAATTGCAGTGACTTCTAAGAGTCTGTAAAAAACTTTGTAAGTGCCAAATGCAGGATCTTTCACAGCCCAAGTGGTCATTAGTATTTATTACAAATATTTTCCATAGTCTAGTAGTCCTGTCAGCTTTGCTATTTTATGAGACCATTCCACTGAAACCCCAACTGTACTGTCAAGATGCTGTAGGAGGAGGTCTATAAAAAGGATGCCAACAGAAACCAATGCATATTTTATTTCATTTCCTCTCCAGAGCAGGGCTCTGATCTCTAAATCATCAGTTGATACATCCAACTTTTGCTCTTTTGACATTTTCCTAGCCTAGTGTTATAAATGATCAAATCAGTAGCCAAATTTACAGAAAAAAATTAATAAAAATTTATTAGATTGATAACAAAAACAGAATTTTGAAAAACCACCACAGCCAAGACAGCGTCAGCCCCGGGTGCAGGCGCTGGGTGAACCAGGGTTCGACTGACAAAGTGACAGCGTTTCCCCAGGAGTTCACCCCGAGTGCTTCAAGCAACTAGCTTATATACAGTTTATTCTGCCTGAGGCAGGGGTGACCACGAACGTTCTTTTGTGTCTCTTCACATGTAGAGCTGGATCCATACATGTGCAGGAGCAGACAAAGGCGAGTCCGGAGATCCAGACGAATGTCTGAGCATCCAGGCAGAGTCTGTATTCGTATGTAGTAGAGTGATACCAGTTCAGATATAATCATGTCAGGCGCAGATCTTGTGAGTAGCTGAGACATTCCAGCCCTCACCAGCCGAAAGTTTAGATGCAATCTACCCAGGTGCAGCTGCCAGGGAAGTCGACAATCATGGCCCAGGATGGTCCCATTCATACATCAACAGGCCTGATGTTATCTTAAATGCTGTCCGGGAACTAGTTGAATAGAAATAAGACTCTGCTCCCAGCATGAGTGGTCAAAAGACATAACCTTGGAGTTTCACAATATTTATACACATATATAGCATGAATTATATCTACCATATACTACACTTAGGAAGCCTTTTCCCTCCTAGGAAGCAAAGAACATGCAAGTGAACACAAGTGGAAAGACAAAGAGGAGTCAGAGATTACACCCTACAGAACTAGCGTTTGTGGCAAAGCCATGGAGCAATCTTCCTAGGGGCTGAAATAAACACAGGCAGAAGATCGTTCTCCTCTTTAAAGCCTTTATTAAAAGTGATCAGCTCGGGCTCACACCGCTGCTGCTCCCAGGAGTGACTGGGAGGAGGAAGAGAGGAGCTGTGTCTGCTGGTCTGTGGGCAGAGCTGGGGGTTCCATCCTACCGGCAGCATTGGGAAATTCCCTTGCTTCTTGGGTCAATATTCAAGGCCCTCTGTCTAGCCAACATCTTTAGGTTAGGGTGAGGGGTGAAAAGGGTCTTAGCGGATACTAGGTTCTGTTCCTCATGTCTAGACATCACTTTGATTCATCAATTTTGTGTTGGCCCATTGTTTTCAGCAGTTTTTGGCTAGGTTTGGTGAGGGGTTTCTCCCATTGCATGCTGGATCCAATGGCATTTGCATGCTAACTCCAAGGCCTCCTCCTCTTCACCATCTGGGTGCCATCCTCCAGGAAGCAGCAGGGCAACACCCGGCTAAGGGGGAATTCTTAACCATCTAGGACAGGTAGTTAACGAAAATGACAGGTGATTACAATAACCAACAGTTAGAACTCCACCCTGGCAGCAACTGGCCCAACCTGTGAACTCTGCAACCTTTTAAAAAATGGGCAGCTGTTCTGCTCCTAACAGTGGCAGTGTAACCTCAGCTGGACCATGGAACTCCAGGAATAGCTAGAGTCCTGCAGAGGTTGTTCGTTGAAGAGACTTGGGCTGTTTTAAAGAACAGAGGTGATCCTCCCCCACCAGTCTGCCCTGGTGAGGCCCCATCTGGGGTGCTGTGTCCAGTTCTGGGCTCCTGAGTTCAAGGAAGACAAGGAATTACTGAAGAGGGTCCAGCAGAGGGCTACAAGGAAGATAGGAGGCTGGAGCATCTTTCTTCAGAGAAACAGCTGAGGGAGCTGGGCCTGTTCAGCCTGAAGAAGAGACAGCTGAGAGGGAACCCCATCCAGGTATCCTAAGGGCTGGTGTCAAGAGGATGGTGCCAGAATCTTGTCAGTGGTGGCTGGTGACAGGACAAGGGACAATGGGCACAAACTGAAACACAGGAAGTTCCACCTGAACATGATGAAAAACTTCTTCCTGTGCAGGTGGCCAAGCACTGGAACAGGTTGTCCAGAGGGGTTGTGGATTCTCCCCCACTGGAAATATTCAAGAACTTTCTGGATGCAATCCTGGGCAACCTGCTCTAGATAAACCCCTTTAGCAGGGGGGTTGGACTAGATGAGCTGCAGAAGTCCCTTCCATCAGTAACCATTCTGTAATTTCATGATTTTGTGATTCTGTAATAGAAGGAATTGACTTCAAAAGGAGATGAGCACATAGAGGAATGTCACTAGCCAGCAAAACTTGGGTTAAAACAGGGGAGCACTAAGATCTTCAGCTGAGCCCAGCTCAGGGTGGCCTGGACAGGGAAGATGGTCTCAGATGTTAGTGAAGAGCAGCAGGAGGATGTCACAGCGTGTCCCTCCTTACGCTCTCTCTCTGGCAGCACTCTGCCTCTGCCACACAGAGTCAAAACCTGCCAGGCTGGGTGGAGCTGCAGCACCTCAGCTGGAGGGCAGCAGCCTGCTGTGACCCTCTGTGGAGAAGGGAGCTGCTGCCCTGCCTGGGGGACCCCTGAGGGGCACCCCAATGTGGCATTGAAGGGGCTGTGACGGCTGGAGCCAAACCTGGTCCCACCACAGGCAGCACTGCTGTACCTGCAGCAGTTTCCTGACATTCCACCCTTCATTTCAGCCACTGCTAGGAAATACCAGGGTTTATGACCAATACAGGAACTAGGAATCTTTCCTAGGAAAAAATGACTCTCATGTGTCCCATGCACTTACCAGGTTTACTTTTTGTGTGTGTAAGTTTTTTGAACTTGTGGTGCTCAGAGAAAGGCTCCAGTTTGGCAGTCCTGGAGACTAAAAATTTCATATCCCCAGAGGAGCAGCTGCTCAGATATCAAGAGCCAATGGTGAGATTGTTATGCAGTACTTGTTGTCCCCGGGTAACCCCTGGAGATAGCCTGCTCATCTGTGGGAGCAGAAACAGCCAGCAGATGT
>NW_005054391.1:349747-397991 GCF_000277835.1 Geospiza fortis
GCACTCAGAGGGCTGACAAGTATCTGGGAAGGAAGAGTCTCTGACAGATGTGAGGCACTGAAAAAGAATAGAGAGGTACAAGTTGTGGGCCCAAATTCATCACTGTGGGAGATTGTGTCCCAGAGTGCCTTCTTTCTAGGGCCAGCAGATAGATTTCTGGTCATTACCTCTGGGATTTTTGGTTTTCATCCCTGTCTTCTGGGCTTGAAGATTCTCTCAAAGCTTGAATTCTTCTCCTACAGACTTTGGAGATGCATGTTTATGACATTTCTTTTTTTTTCTTTACCTGAAAATCTTTATCTGCCACACCCCTAAGCCAAACCCAGCAAGGCTGTCCTGTCACTTTCCAGCATTTCAAAGAGTCTTTGACCTGCTTTCATTCATACACACAGTACTCAGTTCCAGGCTAATTCTAAAGCAGCTGTAGGTGCCAGCTGAGTATTTCCTTAACACCAGAGCAGTGATCTCATCTGGAAACGTGGAGCTGTAATTGCTGAAATGCTTTCAGTCATGACATGAAACCAGGAGCGTGTTTAGTGAACAATGTTCTTGGAGCAGACAGTTCAGTCTGGCTGGCTGTGGTGTTTACAGCACAATGGCTGCAGGACAAAAGGCCCTTGCCTCGAGAATAGATCTTTAGCTGCAAGTAGGAAACTTTGGTACTGAATTAAACTTGTCTGTGCATTTCAGCTTTGCTGGTTTCCATTCTTTGTAAAAGCTGTATGATCACAGCTTGTGCCCTGATTAGAAAATGCCTACAATTGTTATTTCCTCCTCTTATCTGGATACATCATTCTCACCAATATCACAATCTATTCCCACAGCTTTTATGGATAAATAAACATTTCCCATCAAATATTATAAACTCCACATCATTTCTAATCTAGCATATGGAAGAAAAAATTGGTGATGTTTAATCTTTGAGCTTAACCTTTGTTATCATATGGTTGTGTAGCAGAAATGGAAGCATTGCCGAGAGTGAGTTTGTGGCTTTATAACTTGTGTCATTTCTGGAAAAGAAATGCACATTTCTGGTCTGCAGTCCTCTGTAGAATCCCCCAGGGCCTGACAAACACAGGAAATTGCAGGGCATAGTGCTGTGGCAGGGGAATGTGCAGGGAAGGGAAGCTGCCTGCTGCAGGGCAGGCTCTGGCTCAGCTACTGCTCATGTCTCTGGCACATGGAGGTTGTGCTGCCTAAACTTCTGTCTGTCCTTTAAAGGGAAAAGGGATCAAAGGGAAACTAACCTGGCTCTTCCAGAGGCAATTGAGAAGCCTTCTGAGTAACCAGGTGGCATGTAGTGTTTCTCCACAGCACTTGCAAGTCTTGCCTTGGACCCCACAAAAGTGGAGATCAGAAATCAAATTGGTAAATGTTTCAAAACATCTCTCCCCAAACCATCGGAGGATGTTTAGATCAACTATCTGAGTCTATTTCTTGCCTGCCTTTCATGCTTCTGATGGTGTGAGATGGCTGGATTGGACTTGATGATCATGAAGGTCTCTTCCAACCTAGTGATTCTGTGATTCTTTGTGATTCTGTGAGGCCAGCTTTGTGCCTTTTGATGTCTGTGTGCCTTTTGTAGGCATCAGAACCACTCTCTTTGCCTGGCAGGGTTGGGAGAAGGATTTGGACAGAGTTGAAGTTGGGAAGCAGGTCACCAGCTAAAGGAATGTGTGTGGCACCTGGTGGGACTGGGTGACTTTGGGGCCAGGCCTCATGGCCCCTGTCTGTGGGTAAACTCTGCTTACAGCTCTGGCAGACCACAGAATCACAGAATTGTTTAGGTAGGAGAAGACCTTTCAGATTATTGAGTCCAACCATTAACACAGCACTGCCAAGTTCTCCACTAAACAACGTCCCAGGAGCCACATCTCCATTTCTTTTAAATACCTCCAGGAATGATGATCCCACCACTTTCCTGGGCAGTGGCTTGACAGTTCTTTCAGTGAAGAAATTATTCCTGATATCCAGTCTAAGATGATGAACTCTAGGGAGGGTTGTGGGCAGCAAGGAACGTTTGCTGCTGAGAACGTCCTGTGGCTCTGACAACAGCCTTGGCCCTGAAATCACTGAGGGTAAAAGAGAGGGGCTTGGGTTTGCACATCCTGCAACATCAGTCTGATATTGTTGATACAGACTGATAAGGCTCTGTAAAAATAAGCCCTCAAATTTATCAAATATTGTCATAACATGCTGATGCCGTCTTTACCCAATAAATAGCACCTCCTGTACCAAAACTGTCTGGCTCTCAAGCTGTGCAGAAGAGCTGGCAGATGTTTTGTCCCAGGCTGCACAGGGAAATGCCAAAGTGCCTCATGGAAAGGCAGCAGCCTGACATATTGTTCTCCTCTCCTTTCACCTCCCATTACACCTCTGCCTTCCACCTCCCAGATGCATCTCCAGGCCCCACAGTGGCTTTCCTACTGAGGAGTCTGTGCTTAGCCTCACCATATGCTCAGTTTCATACTAAGCCCCCAAATTATGCAATATCCCCCAGTTTATCTGCAGACAAAACTTCTCAGTCACATCAAAACAGTGGGTGTTGACAGGTGACTTCTAGACTCACCAGAAGGAGCTCTCAGGTCTGAAAAGAGAAAACTCACGAATTGGGAAGTTTAATCAGTTTAAGGCAAGCTCTGTCATGATGTTTTTAAGTTCACTAAAACTTTAAAGGATAAGTTGTCTAACTCCTTTCTGAAACCAGCTGTGTTGAGATGCAGCATTCAAAAGGTTTGCCACAACAGCTGGCCAGCAGAACTGATGTGTATCTTTCTAGAGAAATCCTACAAATAATCCCCAACACCTTTGGATGAACTCAATCTGAAGTTTACACTCTCTAAAGCTAATAATACGTGATTGTACTTCTTTTAGCAAAAAAGTAATTTTTCTGGTTCCATTTTATTTATACTGGATGTGGAACATCAGCTGCTGCATCAGTCTTTTCTTCTTTTTGCTTGTTTTGAAAGGCAAAAATTAGTTCAAAACAAAGTTTCTTGATATTTTGCCCAGATTTAGTGCAGAGAAATCCTCCAGTGTTTAAAAATCTAGGTAACCCAGGTGTGAATTTACAGCTTGAGAATTACTTTTGAAGTTTTACTACAAATGACATCAACACAATTCTTCATTTCACTCCTACTGTAGCTGTACTCTCCTAAGGGAGGGTTATTCAGAGGTTTCATTTATCTTTCTAATCCATTGCTTTGCTTTGATGTGCAGTACAGGGTAAATTGTTCCTTTTGAACTGCTTTGTACCTGTGCTGAATAATAATGACAATGAATAAAGTCTTGTCAATGAACTGTGCTCAGTGAGGTAAGATGTGGTGAGGAAAAGCCACTCCCCTCTCCTCCCCTCTTCCTTTCACTTAAAGAAAGGAAAAGACCAATGTGACTGAAAAGACAGCAACACCTTCCAAACCAGCATGTTTAATAAACCTCAGAAATTAAGGTTTGAAAAGCAGAAGTATTTTAAAGGTTAAAGGAAAGTTTAGAGGACTGTCTAAAGATGTTAGTGCTGCCCTTTATTGAGGCAAACAGTGGTGCAGTGAGCACTGGCAGGGATGTGCAGGCAGGTCAGAGTCTTTGAACTAAAGGTGTCCCAAAATGAAGAAAGAACCTCTTGGCTGAGACAGCAAGGGCTGGGTCCCACCTATGGGGCTGAGCTCCCCAAACCTCACCAGTGAGAGCCCCACTGTGCTGTGGGCTGCTGCAGAGTGAGCAGTGCTTTCCCCACCTGCAAATATAACACATAGGCACCAACCCAGCAGAGCTTTAAGGGTGGTGGGGGAGGCAGAGAAGGCAGAGAAAGGCTCTCCCAGCTCCTGTGCCCTCAGCTGCAGGAGGCCTTCCCCACAACAGCAGAAACCCCAAGTGGGATTATGTTTTGTCCATAAACATGTCCCTTGTGCCCCCTTTGGCTGCCCCATGCCTGGCAGGTGACGCTTCCCATCTCCACATGCTCTCCTTCCCAACTTCCACATGCAGACACCAGACCCTGCAACAACACCTGCAGGGACACACCCAGGAATGGGCTTGCTTGGGCAGCCAGCATCACATTTCTCTGCTCTTGTGCTTCCCCAGTGCTTCCCTAGAAATCAGGTAAGACTTTATTCATTATTCATTATCCAGGGAAAGCTTTTAAAGCTCACCTCTCCCACTCAGCAGCCCTTACAGTGGGGGGAGCTCAGCTCTGGAAGAGGAGGGGACAGGCAGGGGCTGCAGGATTGCATCCTGTCTAAATCAGGCCAGACTCGTGCTATGCATGAACAGTCATATTTTCTTTTCTTCTCCTTTGTGGCTATAGAGGCCACTTCTCCTCATGCAATTGGGATAGTGGAGTTTAGCCTCCAGAAATAGGAGAGGGCTCACACAGACTAGACAGCCTTACATGAACTCTGCAAGTGCTCCATGGCCCAGAAGCTGCAGTTTAAAACTTCTTATGCGGAGCTGACCATAGGAAATACTCATGAAAAAGAAAAATATACTAGAGCTTCCACGTTCCATTCATAGCCAGACAGCTCCAGTGAGTGTGGCACTTGAACTTTCAGGTCAGTAACAATAATAACAGAAAGTACAGACTGCCAATCCTTCTGAAGTGGTTATTCTTGAGTGCTGCCTGTGCAGAGACTCAGTATGCCTTTGGGGCATGAGGCACAATAACTCAATTTACAATATCTTAAAGAAAAATTGCAATTTAATGTTAGAACTGTCATTTTAATGAAGAAGCCACTGGCTCAAAGGCAATTGTCCCAAATTTTGGGATGATTACCAGAATTACGAGGATTATGAATGGCACTGCTTTTAAATGACTACACAATCCTGACCAAGTAATAACCTTGTCACACATTTTATGCACCCACCACTAGATACATATTATCAAGTACATCAAGTGCACTTTTGTGTGCATTTGATGTACTTGTTAATATATATCTAGTGGTGGGTGCATAATTCACCCATAAAATAATGATAATTACTTCATGTTTGTAAATCATAACAAGACATCTGGATTGAAATTAAAAAAATACAATTTACTAGTGAATATTTACCCATTTGATGGGTATATAGTGAGTATATAGGTTCTCTCTTTCACCAGCACAACTTCTACAGCAAGACACAGTGTGCCATGGCTTTTCCTTCTCCTACCCTGCTGACTGCCAGCTCTGCCTTTCAGGCCAGCTCCTCTGCTGCTTCTGCAAAGCTGTGAAACTGGGGAGAGTGGCTGGGAAGAGAAGTACCCAAATTTATTTTTAAATAAACTGTGAGTACTCAGTTCAGTGACACCCGTTTGATCTATGCAAGGAGATACTTTAAAATTATAACCCACAGAATTCTCCCACTATTCCCATAACCAGTCTCTGTTTGTTTCTCCCTCAGGTATTGTCTAGCAGAAAACCATGGGCAATTTCAAAGGGCATGCCCTCCCTGGAAGCTTTTTCCTTCTTTTTGGCTTGTGGTGGTCAGTGAAGTACCCCCTGAAGTACGCCTGTAGAAAAAACAAGAACGTTTGCTACCTTGGTTCCAGGGCAGGATTCCAGCGCCTGGAGTTTGTGGAGGGCATCATCAAAGCTGTCTTTGCCCTCATTGGTAAGTGAGGTGGACTTAGGGCAGTCTGTACCTTCTAACACTTTTTGCTTTAAATTTTGTTCTCTGATAAAATGAATCTCCTTTTGTTCTGCTCTTTTGCCCTTTAACCACTGAGAAGGGCTGTTAATTACACAGCTGTGGCCATAACAGGGTTTCCATCCATAATGATCTTCTGGAGCTTCTGTGAGGTCTCCTGACAACTCTTGACCACTTGATTTCTCCTGACCACATCTCAGTGTTCATGTACTGTTCACTGTTCAGGGAGGGAGACAAGATGTTTAGGCAAGGGGCTCCTGTGTGCACACTGGGAGCACCAGACTGTGAAGGTGTTGCTTTTCTATTTTGAATTCAACCATCTCAGATGCTGGAAGCCTCCACTGATTTATTGATAAAATATGTAAATGATGCAGATGGTGTTTTGATTAATTTCAGTCAAAAGTGAAAATATTCACACAAAAAGACTGAACTCCAGCTCTTATTGCTGCAGGACTGTTGTGATGGGGTGTGGGGGAGCTGTTTGTCCTTCTCTTGTGTCCAGACCTGGTACAAATGAACTGGGATGGTTTTGGGAGTTGTGTAGCTGGCTGAAAGGGTTTAGTTCTTGTTTATATCCTGGCAGGCTGTGTGGTAGTGATTTGGCTTTAGAGAGTGAATAAACTAAACAACAGGGGATCTGAGGAGCTCAGCACCTGCAGCTCAAGCTGAAGAATAGCTAAATTTTAAGCATTTTTGCACTTCTAGATTCTATTTGTCTACTCTTCCTTAGATGCCCAGAATTGCCTCATTTCTAATCAAGCTGCAGGCTGCGACAAAATCTTGTTCTTGCTTTTCCTTCCTCTCTGTTAAGATATATAAGCACTGAAAGGGTGTTGTGTCTACAGCTTTATCATTAAAAAAATGATAAAAATCTAAATAATAGCATTCATTTTGAGTTGTGATTGTGGACACCTTTCCTACAAATCTCCCAGTCTGTGTCAAGAGGTAGTTTGGCAGCTAAAACATTAATGTACTGTTTTTATTTTCACTTGAAGTTCTTATTTTAACTTATGGAAATTCCAATTCAAATCAAAAGTATGGAAAAACCGCTTGGCTAAGGCAGACATAAAGGCATCAGGAGTAAAACCTGCTGTTTCCATGTTAGGAAAACTGGAAATAAAGGTGGAACAACACTGCATTTGCTCTACAGCAAATATCTACTACATATCTACTTTACAGCAGGATGCTGGTCTGTGCTTTATAAACAGTGTAATCAGCTTTAATGTTTTAAAAGCAGAACGGCTTTTAAACCCTCCCCAAACTTCATTGATCATATAAAGCATTTAAAAGCAGTTTTCCCTTGCTGGAGTACCTCGGCTAGTTAGCAAAACACTGAGGGGCCAAGGTAAGGGAGAGAGTGGAGCAGTGATTCAAATTCTAACTCCTTGTACATTCCCATGGGACTTCTAATAACTCTGCATGGTGGAGGGGTTTCCTTTTATGGCTTTAGAGGAAAAATCCCCTTTGAATTATGAGTCTGAACTCTGTCATCCTGCATGTGGCAGGTCACTGAAATGGTAAATCTTTCTTTTGGAGACTTCAGTGTGTGTTATGCTCATGTTTGAACCATTGAAAAAGGCAGCTGAAAAATTTGGTCAGAGGACTACTACAATAGCAATTGTTTAAAAGAAGAAAAAGCAGCACAGAATAAGCTGTTTTCATTTTCATTGCTGGAAACTGCAAGATGCAAATAGTTCCACCAGGAGTGGAGCTGAAGCCTGATTTCTCCTGGCTCTCCATTCTCCAGATTATGTGATTCTAAAACGCCAAACTTACTGGCATTATGCTGCATGGGGATGTATTGCTGCCTCTATTGTTTGTGTAAAGACTTGCCATCAGTTTATACCTTAAGCACCAGAACAAATGTTTTTTCTTCTTGTTTCATGCACAGGGATGGTGGCTGAGCAGTTTGTTCCTGATGGACCTCATCTGAAGCTGTACAACTACGAGAAGAAGCACTGGGACCACTTGATGAACTGGCAGCATGCCACCATGTACCTCTTCTATGGCATTTCAGGGCTGGTGGACATCGTGGCTCATGGCACCAATGCACTGCCAGCAGCCATGGACAGGATGATGCTTTCCTTAGCAGTCTTCATTGAAGGTCAGTTTACCTCTCCCTGCAGGGATATGCATGAATCCTCTGGATGGGTATTGATCTCTGTGTCTTGGTTTGGAAAGACAGGTGTCTGCTAAGGAAGGCAGGAGCCTCCCCTGAAATGGAAAATGTAAACCCCCTCCCTCCAAATTGCCATAAATTTTAAATTAAGGGGCTCTCAGGCAAAAATATGGGAGTAAGAATAACAGTCCTTTATTAGGGAAGAAAATAAAAAGATAAAATAAACAATGCAGTAAACTAAAACAACACTGAAAGAGTCAGAACACAACCTGACACCCTGTTGGTCAGGGTGTTGGTAGCAGTCTAATTGGTGGCTGCAGTGCTCCTGCAGTGTCAGGTGTGGTTCTGCTAGAGTGGGGATGCTGTAGAAGGGTGTAGTCTTCCTCTGAAGATCCAGTGGAAGAGGCAGCTGTTCCTCTGGGAATCCAGTGGAGAAGCCATGCTGGTGTTCCAGAGTCTCCAGATTATATCTGGGTAGGAATCCTTGGCTCCTCCCTCTGGGTGGAGCATCTCCCAATGGGATGCCATAGTTCCTATCAGTCATGCAGTGACATTCAATAGTCTGTTATCAGCAGGTGTTCCCCTAGAGGGAGAATTGGTTGTGGAAGAGATAAGGAAAACTGCCCACTTAACAGAAGACAACTGCCACACAGATGGCAAACAGAATACAATTTGCTTGGCAATCCAGGACAGTCTGGGAATCTCAAATCAGCCTTGCAGAATGACCCTCTGGGAGCTACCTGTTTCACTCCCTGAAATACTTCAAGGAGATCACAAAAACATCAGTCTTGGCCGTCCTTACACTGCCCAGGTCATGATCCTGCATTGTAGAGGTGTATCTTAGCTTTCCTACCTGCTTAGACAGCAACAGAAATGTTATGGAAATAGCAGAAAAAGCTTGTTTTGGATGAGTGCTCAGTAGCTCAGGCATGTGTTTGATGTAGGTACTGACATGGTGCACAACTGGTTAGCTAAAGCCAGCGTGAGTGAAGGTGATACTGGCATAAAGAGAAATGCCTGAAATGTTTCACTGTTTTCTAAAAGCAGATGCAGGGAAATGGCAAGGGAAGTAATTATTTTAAACTGGTCACAATTTATTCCAGGTTTTCTCTTCTGCTACCATCTTCATGGGAGAGCCATGCTGGATGTCCATGTTCATCAGTTACTGCTATTTGCTATCTTTGGAGCTGCTGCCTGCATATTTTTGGAAGTTTTTTTCCGTGGCAGTATTGTGCTAGAGATGCTCCGTACAAGCCTCTGCATATTACAGGGCAGCTGGTTCTGGCAGGTAGGTGACTTTTCTGCCTTTGTAATTTCTTCTTCACCAAAATTAGTCATTTAACCCTTTGCAGATGTTTCACAGGTTATGGATATAAACACAGACCTCAAAAGACTTACAGAAAATAAATTCCTTTAAAGAAAAAAATATTCCTTTTAAGAGATAAAAGTACTTCTCATAGCCATTTTACAGAAGAAGAAGAAGAAGCAGCAGCTGTTTTACTTCAAGTGCCTTTTATTGGAATCAATAAAGAAGCTAAAGTATTTTCCTTGAGTTCTCCATATTACAGAGCGCTTTGATCCCTGTAACATCCTGTTCCAAATTTGCCAGCCAAGTGGCAGGAATTTTAGAGCATGGAAATATATGTTGTTCTTTACAAAGAGAGTCTCTACTGTCAGCTGCTGGAGCAGTGAGTAGACACCCAGGACAGGTGAGGCAAAGGCCTCATTGACATTGCCAAAAGGTACTTAAGTTACAGATTATCATTAGGAGACTGGGTGATGTAAAGCCTCCTGCTTTTCTAGTGCAGAAAAAAGAACAGACAAAACTTTGATATTTCAGGGATGTGGCTCCTGAAAGGACTCTTCAAAATGTAGCTTCCATGCCCTCACTTACTTGTGAGTCTATCCAATAACAGATATTTGACAGTGACCCTTTCTCTGCTGTCAGAACAAGAAACAGATTTAAGGAGCTGCTAGGAGTTTGTAACAGAAATAGGAGCACTGCTGCTGATGTGTGTTTCATCTTATAGTGGGGAATTGAGGTCACTCCAATGATTTTTCCTTCCAGCATGTCTAGACTGGCTTCCCTTTTTTCTATGCTGGCCAGACAAGATGAATAAAAATGTTTGCTGTTTCTTAGGAGAACTGGACACTCAGCACCAAATTAAATATTTAAATGCTTTCTCTGGCATGGAGACAGACCTCAGAACTGGCTGTATTTTTCTATAAGTGAACTCAAGAATGTGATGCTGCAGTACTTGCTGTTTCATTTTCTTGTTTGCAAACTTCCAGCCCGTAATTTAAGAAGCTTTACATAGGAGGAATAGATGCAACCATTTATTCATTGTTTTCTGCCTAATCTAATTTTAGAACAGATTATTTCTTTAGCTCTAGAGACAATGTGGGTTTTGTTTCAAAGTAAAAATTGAAGTACTAAAAATAGAAGAAATTTAAGTGTGGCTTTTTTCACACCCGCATCAGACTTCAACTGTGTGTGACTGAAAACCACACACTGGCTGAAAACCACACACTGGCTGCAGCACAGGAAATTGGTAAAAGGTAAAGGGACTATCTTTCTGCATCATCAACACCCTCATTCATTGAATTCTCTGCATGGAAATGCAAAATTCACTCCCCTCCTTCTTCCTCTCCTCTTCCCAGTTTCTAAATTCCCAGCTAAACTGCTGAGTGAGGACTTTGAATCGTATTAAGCAGTACAGAGGGTTGGTGTTTGTCATGCAAACCCTGCACAGCCACAGGATTAACCATTTTCCCATTTTATGCGCAAATATGAATCTGATCTTTCCCAGTTCTGAATAAACAAATCAGCTATGTATTTCACATGAACTTACAGTCTTGCATGGAAGCTCCATTTTTTTCCATTTCTGACCTTTCCCTTGGATGGCCCAGAAGAAATAGAATTGTGGCTCCCCTTTATTTGTTCATTGATTATTCATCTTCCCAGCCATGTAATGCATTCCCAGCCACTGCTGGGAAGAAGGGAGGCAGTGCAAATGGCCAGGCAGCTTTTCTGATCCATGAGGTGAATTCAGTTCAGAGCACAGAGGGCTGAGCACCAGCCCCTCTCCTTACAGTGCATAATTGTGATGGTTGCAGGGCTGGGCTGTTGGGCAGGCTCCTTAATTTTCTGGGCAAGAGCAGTGGGTCTCTGGGACTGTCACTTTATCTTCAAAGGCATTTCTGCACAGGGCTGTTTAAAGTGTTCCATCACATCTACAAGATTCACTACAAATTTGTTTTTAATAATAAACACAGAAATAAACAACACCATAAGAAAACTAAAGTCTGCCTTGTGATGGGTAGCATAAAACACGATATGGCACAGGTTGCTCATCATATGACATGTACTCAATCTCTTTTATTTTATTACAGATTGGCTTTGTACTTTATCCTCCAAATGGAAGCCCAGAGTGGAATCAGACAGATCACACTAACATGATGTTCCTGACCATGTGCTATTGCTGGCATTATGCTTTTGCTTTTCTTATACTTGCAGTGAATTACACAATTGTCAGCTGGTAAGTTACTTGAAACACAAACTTTGGTGACTTGTCTATTTAGTCTAGTAGGAGGTTTATTTTAGAAAAGTTTCACTGGCAAATGAAAGGGTTTCTATGAAGTAAGTAATTGTCTTGCAAGGTAAAATAAAAATAGTTATTAGTAATCAATGAAAAGCACATGACATTGCTTCAGTAAAAAGGGGGAAAATGCATCCATAAATACAGCTCTGATAGCATAGCACATATACATCTCACACAGAATGAGCACCAATAGTCTTCCACATTTGTAAGTGCATATAAAGTCAGAGCTAGGAAATTTTTTTACCTGCAGACTGCAACTGCTCATCTCTGCTAATTTTAAGTGGCTTACAGAGCAGGCTTCATGACTTTATTGTGAAGATTATTACACAGCATTCCTTGCTAGAAATTTCCTGTGATAAAATCTGATTTCTTTTTCACTCGTCATTTTCACTCCCTAACATCTCAAGTTAGCCCTTTTCCTCACTGCCCAGCGCTGATTCTGACAAAATTCCAACTGCAGTGTTAATTTGGCTGTAAAAATGCCTCTGCCATCAGATCATAGAATGTGATTACCTTCTGTCCACAGGACCATACCAAGCCTTTTCCTGCAGTGTCCTAAACATGCTTCTCACCCTTGCTTTATCCCTACCATCCCAATAGCCCTATTTAATCATGTTAAATACATAGTTCTTCCAGTCTTGATTTGCACTGAGGTACCAGTTCCTTTTGTGTCTCAGTCTGAAAGGCACCAGCACTCGAGGCTGGGTAACTGCTTTGCTGTACAGAGGGGCAGCTCTTGAGAAAGTGTCAGCAATCTCAGGTCCTTTCTGATGCTGGGACCAGTGGCTGCTGCTGCAGCCTCAGATGAGGCCCCAGAGAAGGCTGATCATGGCACACTGGCAGAGTTCCCCTCTGAGGGAAGTTTGGCCAGACTCTTTCTCACAGCTTTATGGCCCCTTCCCAAGTGTGCACAGCTCCTGCATGACACTGAACCTTCTGGGGGCTCGCTGAGGTTTGTTTGAAGTGCTCTGGGATATGTCCCTAGGAACAAGAGCTTACAAGCTGAGTACAGATCAGTAAAGGCAGCACTTCCTAACCACAGAATCACAGAAGGAGTCACTGATTGTCGGAACCCAGGAAATTCCTCTGGCTGCCCTGGAGGACTCAAGACCCTGCCAGGGTTCTCAGAGACCCTGGCACAGAGCCCAAGATCCCTGTGCCTTTGATTTAGCCCTTGGAAAAAACAATTACCAACCTTATATGAAGAATTACAAGCCACGAAAGTTCAAGTAGAAATGATAGTGAATTTATTACAAAGTGAAAAATAGATTTTTTGGGGTTTTTAGAATGGGGGTTCAAGGGCCAAGATGGAGGAATCTTGGCGTGTCCAGCTTTTCTCCTTCTTCTTGGCCTCCATCTTCTGCTGTGATGTTGGCACTTTTGGATTGGTTTAGAGTAGAAACTCACTGTCTAACGTAGGTGATAGGTATTGGAAAGTAATTGTACACATTGTACACATAGTTTTTAGTATAAAACGATAACACCACCCTGAGGGCAAGAAGAATGCCTCTGACTGTCTTGCTGAGCAGACCTCAGCAGGACAGGAGAAAGAATTTTATAGATAAGATACAATAAACAACCTTGAGAATAAGAAATTAAGAGGTCTGACTCCTTCTTTGAGTGCCGGGCTGGGAAAAGAGACTTTGCAATGCATCTTGGGGTCACTGACCAGCTAGAGCCCTGAGAGCTGATGAGATACCAGAGTTAAGCAGGATTTTACCCTGTAAAAAATGGTCAGATGAGCCTTTGAGTTACCATTGACATCTTTTCTGTTGTTGTTTCCAGGGCGGTCCGTTCGAAGGTTAAGCAGTCTCAGTCCATGGAAATGGGTTTACTGAAAACATCTGAACAAGATCATGAGTCAGAAGAAGAAATTTAGCATGAGTATGTCTTGACTAGTTTGCCCACTCCAACCATTAGGCTAATTGATACCTCATCTCTACATTTTTTTGCCATCTTATTCATTCTTTACTATGACTTGCTTTGCAAATATCAATCCCCTATGACGTCTACATCTACACAGTTGTTTGGTTTGGTTTTTATTTTTGTGAAGGGTAAGCTTGATATTGATTCATGGTGGTTGCACTAGTACATTGCTTATCACGTGCTTCACAGAAAATCAGACTAGTATTAGACAGACTTGATGTGGATGAGGTGGCACAATGAAGTCTGTATGTTTGCCTTATTAAAAACTAAGAAAAATGTTTTTCAGCCACTGCTGGACATGAAGTTTCCATAATCAGGGTGTCTAAATATGTGTGTTGGTTGCCCTGCAAGTACCTGTGCATAAATAACTGCGCAGACCTGGATAACAGTAGAACAAGATAAAGAAACCACAGTCTTGCAGCTGTTCTGTGTAACAATTTTGTGCCTCTGCTTGTGGCTTTATGTTAAACAGGAAGAACTTCTCACTGTGAACCCATTGAGTGGTTCACTGAAGAGTGTGCAGAGACACCACCAAACCTGGCAGGAGGACCAAAGATGTGCATGGTGATCAAAACCCAGTGTGGTTGTTTGTGCTGGTGCCTAGCCAGTCCTGTCTCTTTGCTGTCCTTGGACTTTTCAAGGCAGTGGAAGTGACCCTGCCTTCCCTGGAACAATTTCTTTTCCAGGAAGGCTGAGGAGTGTCCAGTCAGGCAGCACCTAACTGCAAAACCAGTTTCTTTCCCAAAGCTACTTCCTTTCCTCAGGTGGAATTTGGTGGTTTTCTGCAGGATTCAGAGCAGACATGTGACCCACCACCAGAGTCAGGAGTGGGTAACTCTGCTCTGTGGGCAGGATGAGATGGTTTTGCATCCCTTTCCCTGTATCACCCTTCAGCCACCAGGCAGCCTGCACAGTGCTGCACAGTGAGCTGTGGGAGGACAGATGCTGCCTTTTAGTAGCTCCATACCCAGCTACCAACATCAGTGAGAGAAATAAAAAATAACACCACTTTTAATTGCATTTATTTTCTCCGTGCAAACTGACCTAGTGAAAAGCAAAGTGTTCATGGCCACATGTTCAATGGCAGCAAAATGATTGCTTAAAAAAGCTAGCTAATAAAATAGTCTGTACCTCAAAGTGATCCCAAGACCCAAAAAGTCCTTACAGGCTTTTTCTAGAACTACTTTACCTTCAATACAACATAAATATTTACTTCAATTTTAAGATCTACCTTTTATCTCCCCTTTTTCAGGGAGCCCCTTTCTAAGCTGCACATGCTGTTAATGCTGTATTTTACTCTGTCAGTTTTGCCAGTGCCTTTCTAAAATCAGTGGTGTTGTTTATTCTGAAGGAGATCATCAGAAACTACTTTTCTTCTCACAGGCAGGAACAATGCAAACTGCAAATTTCTTCACTGCTTTTCTTGATAAATACATTTAATACTATGTAAATATTAAGGTGCTGTATCTCTAAACCGAAGAGATAACCTAAGCAGGATGAAAAGCACAATAAGCTGTCTGAGCTTTTGTATGTCTTCTTAGAAGACTTCAGTTGTTAATTTTAAAAATCATTTTAGGTGTTTGCCAAGTATTGTGAAGTAACACCTGTAACCAGGTGTCAGATTATCCAGATGAATCTTTGGAAAGCAAGAGTAGTTGGCTCGCATACATTTCTACATTTACAAATGTCAAGGAGGAAATTGCACATTGCTGGCCAAAGATCACCGCTTTCCTTAGCAATTCTTGATCCTTTTCCAATGCCTTTCTCTGAAGACTCTTGGAGATTTTGGCAAACTTTAGTTAAGCCTGTCACAAACCTTAGTAAGCCCAGGACATTTTTGTAAGATAGGTATTGGTATGGTATATTTGTAGCTCTGCGTCTCAGCTTTACAGTGGTCTTATTACAAACTCTGAAATTATTCTATTCACTCCACTCTGCAAATCTAAGCCTGGAGTTTGATCACTGTGGTTCCATTAAAATCAGATTTTCTGTAGGAGGAGGATCCAGGGCTCACTGAGGAGCTTGCCTGCTAATTGCAGCAGGGATACATTTGCCAAATGTATTCCTGTTAGGATCTTACCTTCATTGCACCACATCACAGTTGTCTCTAAATTGTGGGGATTTTTTTTTAAGGGCAGATCCTTTTTCCTGTTAGAATGGTTGAGCTACAAAGCTTCTGTAGTGCTGGGCAGAGAAGATGATGTTTGTGCATCAAAGAGAACTTGGAGATTATTAAAAAAGTCTGTCACAATAATAAAACCAATTGATGAAGTGAACCTCGTGGGCAAGCTGTGCACATGGAAGGTGCTTTGGAAAATCACCTTTTGAAAAGAATTCCCTGCTTTTACAGAAGCAAAAAGTGACAGTACTTGAACTCATTGGACAGAGAGCGGCTGCCTGATACTGCTCCTCCCCTGGGGAGGAGATGGGGACTCTGGCTCTGTCCTTGTCCAGTGGCTGTAGAGCTGGGTCTTTTTGGGGAAAAACTGAGCAGGATTTAGCCTGCACCTCCCTCTGTGTCCCTGCTGTGAATCTCCTGTAAATGATCACAGAACTGGATGAATAACCCCAACACATGTCTGCTGGTTTTGGTGCAACCACTCTTAGCAAAGACACCTCTAAAGAAGCCCAAACTGGAGGCTGATGCGGTCTGACACAGAACTGTAGGGTAGGCTTTGTGCAAAAGGCTCTCTCTTCACATTAGGAAATGTGGCATTGCATTATCAAGCTTGGAGAAATGTAAGGAAAAACAGATCCTGAATTCTCAAAGATACAGTAGTTTGTGGAATTTAATTTTTAATACTTACAGTGTGTGGAAAGTGAGTGTCATAGTGGGGGTTTGTGCCTGACAAGTGTATGGTGCCACAAAGGAGAGGAACACCCTATTTCAGAGTGAGGTTTTGCTACATGGAACACGTGATCCATTCTCCTGTGCTCTAAAGTGATGCCCAGGAACAGTGGGGCATCTATCTCAATGAAAAAGGTACAGCCTTCATCATTTCACAAGCAGCAGGTATTGCCTGAGTTGAATGAGGGGAGGGAAGTCCAACAAGTTTACAAACACCACTCAGAAAAAGGAAGATGCTCTCAAGAAAATTTAAATTATTTTTAAATATTGGTGCCTTTGAAAAACTATATGTTAGTTTTTACTAGACAAAATACACATGTAATTTTATTTAAATAAAATTGATTTATTCATGTAAGATGTCTGTCATGTTTTCAGGGGAAAAATATAACCATTTATGGGAGAGGATGGGGTGGGATAAACACATCCAGATATTTGAACAAGTTGCACTTTAATTCAAGAAAGGTCAGTACTACCTTGTCATTAGAAACTGTGATGTGTGTTCTACTTATATTATTTTAAGGCATTATTTAAATTTATTATTTAAATTATTTTTTCCCTTGTAACTAAGCATGGCATGAATGAAGAGCAAATGTGGCAGCAAGGAATTTGAATCCTCCAGGTTCACTCATCCTTAAAACAGGCACTAAAAAACTTCAGTGGATCAAGTACCTCAATCAGGTACTCTTCCCCAAAACGTTTCAGTTCCTCCAAACAGCAGCTGGGGTAGGAGTTGCTGGTACAAAAGCTGGTGGAAGAAAACAGAACAGTTTTTTATCCAAAAAGATCTTCAGCATGTGCAGTAGTGGAAGGGAGCCTGACTCCCAAGGACTGAGTAACAAAGAGCACATCTGTTAAATGGGAGAAAGACAACTGGAAAACTGCCAGAAAATTTGTCCTTAAAATCTATTCTAGGTGCAATATGTGCTTGCTCAAAATAGTTGTCAAATAAGGAATAACTTGTCCTCAGATGACTTTCTTTGAACACTAATTTCTACCTCTTTGCTAGATAACTGTTGCAGTTCATGGATCTCTATATTTGATACGTTTCTTAGAATGAAAATACGTTTAGAAAAGTAGATGAAAACCATAAATATAAATACTACAGCAATACTAAGCAATTTAGTTTGCAAAGGAATCTCTCACCTATAGACTTCTGCCATTTACTGACAAAACACTCTGCCAGAGATGGCAGCTCGGAGGTCAATGTAAGCATACAACGAAGGCACGAAATTGGAGCAGAAATGGTTTTGCCTCTATGCTGTGGTTATGAGCCTCTGCCTCCCTGAGGAGAGGAGGGAAGAAATGGAAAACAGGCTGCAGATCCATACAGCTGAGCAGCAATTAAACAACAAGAAATCACTCCCAGCACTCTGAAGAGCATGGGAGGGGCAGCTGTGTTCGTGGTACACAGCATTCCAGCTTCCTGCCTCTGGTGTTATTTACCAGGGGCAAGGTCCTCAGACACATGGTGGGATTTTTATGGCTCCTGTGCTGCAGGAAACAGCAATGCCAATCTTCCAGTAGGAATGACAGTGGGAGGGAAAGTTTGCACTCCTTTGCTGGAATTTTACTCTGGTTTGTGACTCTGACTCAGATGCAGTTGACACATTAAAAAAAGTCAAAGATGGTGTTTACTGCTGGCACCATGCTTTGTGCACACTTGAAAACAAAAAAGAAAGGAAATAAGAAACATTTGGCTCTAATTAAGGCTTAAAAGAAATGGAGGAAAGCAGAAGAAACATATCCAGTCAATCAAGAGCAATTTTATCTCCCTGCAGCTGCATCACACATTCAAATTTGCAAGTGTTAAGGTTCCCTTTCAGTTTGTTATTCTATCATATAAACATGGTTTAATATTTTCATAAATAAAAGTATACTATCTTTTAAGAGATGGTCATTCATTTGTGTTGGTTTTGCCATCTGGTGCCTTAAGTATTTTTTTTCTCTGTATTTTGTGTAAAGTGCTCATATGAAGTTAGAAATTCACAATCAGTTTTGCTCACAATCCTACTGCAACTTCCCAGTTGACAAACTGTCCCCCATTTGCAAAGCTGGGCTTGCAACCCAAAGTTTTGGACTCTTAGTATTTAATATATTAAGAGTCCAAAACTTAACATTCTAGTCAAAGATATCCATGATGATGTTAGCCATGTAAAGGAAAGGAGCAGGGATGCTCTTTCCATTGCATGGGAAGGGCAGTGTAAGTAACCATGAGAATGAATTACGATTTCTTTCCTATTTTGTCATTTGAAAATACCTGCACTCATCTAGCAGCATTTCTATTAGCAAAAGACTCAGACCTGTGATTCAGTAGCTGGGTATGCTTTCAACATACCACAAACCTCAGACTCAGTTCAGCAAAGCTGGATGGAGCTTAATGTCACTGAACTGCTCTGGGCCTCAGTTTCCCCATCTTCAAGAACCAAATTACACTTGGCTCTGTTTTGTCTGTAAGAGTCCTGCTCAGGGATGATTATCTTCCTGTGTGTCTCTTAGATCCAGTTTTAGATTCTTATCCCTTTAAGCAGCAGGAAAGCAAACATTTGACTGCTTATGGCAGGAGGCTGTAAAGTGATTAACATTTCAAGGCTCCAAAGCATTCTCTGGGAGCAGGATGAGGAGGAGATGTTTCTGTCCAGCTGAGCATTGCTGCTGCTCAGTTTGGCAGCAGTGGAAGATCTGGGCCATGCAGCCTTTGTGCTCCCAGGGCTTGTCTGGCCAACCTCACAATTTCTCCCAAGCCCAGGGGATCCCTGGCCATTGGATGCACACTGGGGCCACTGGAGCTGTGCCACCAGCCCCTCACATGGCTGTCCTGCCCCACAGAGCCCCGTGCCTGCCCCTCTCCAATGAAGCCTCCCATTCTCTGGCACTGGGGGGAATGTGCAGTTTGTCACCTTGGGCAGTGGAAGGGCTCTGGTGACCCCGGGTGCTGTTTGCTGCCACCCTGGACTCTCACCTGTCACCAGGTGTGCCATGGCCCCTGCGCCCTCCTCGTGTCCCTCTGCTGATCCACCACTGAGGATCTTCTCCCTTTCCCGTTTCCCATGCTAATGAGAATAACATGGAGAGAGGAAAGATCCAGGACAAGGAACAGGGCTGCCACAGACAGACAGGCAGACACGCCCTGACTAGACAGAGCTGAGCCCAGAGGGACAGCATGCAGCCCTGTCCCTCCCAAAGGTTTGTACCAGCCTGGCACTGGGGTGGTGGCGCAGCCTGAGTAAAGCAGACTATTATAAAGACATTTGGCTATCTGAAGAAGCGCATTAACAATTTTGGTGCTCCCATTTGTAAAAGCAATCTTAAAAATTTCAGTATTTCCATAGTCTTTCCTATGTCTGGAGGAGTTTTCTTCAACACAAAGTGTCTTGGTCACCTGACATGAGTTAATTTTTATTTTCAGTATGAATATTTTGAATATGAGTATCATTATTAGTACCTTGCAGATTGCCATCAATTAAAATAATAAATACGTACATTGCTCATTTTTATTTTTCATAAGAGGAAAAGACATCATAACAATCTGTAAGGTGTTAAAGGAATTGTAGTCTGGAGTAGTAGCAGTATCAGTCGTATCTAATGGCTAGACAATTGTGCCACATCCCAAGAGACCAGAACCCTTTTTTTTGGCTGCATTTCTGTACATCCTCTGCACATCACATCAGCTTGTTGAGGCCTGTTTTTTAAAGTGAGATAGAATTGCTTTGGTAATTAAAAAAACCAAACAAATCTCCTTTCCTCACTAGCAAAAATCACCATGTAAAAGCAAGGCACTGTCCCTACTTACACAATGGGAATTAATCCACTGAAGGCTGATGACAAAAAAGATATGTTTATTCCAACTCATTCTTAAAATAACTCTATTTTCTTCTTCACTTTGACTGTGTTGACTTTCACCCTGTGCCAGCCAGCACCACTTCCCCCAGGGTACGTGCAGATCTATAATGAGGAGCAGAGTCAGGCCCCAAGAGGTAATAAACACACATATGCCAAAACTCCTTTTTTTTTAGAACAGAAAAGGTTAAAGTTTTATCACTAGACAAGTAGTTAATGGCTAATAACAAGAATATGACTGTATAATAACCATTTCATAGCATTGCAGCCAGCTTGCACTACAACATGCCAGTGGGACAGTGGCCAACAATTCACCCCACTGGGACAGAATTTTGGTTGGAGTCACTGTTGTGTAGTGACTGTGACCCTTTGAGTGCTGTGTATTTGGCAGCTCCTCAGGTTCAAAGCAGGTAAGAAATTATTTTACCCCATTTGAACTTTTTGGGTTCTTTTTCCATGCCTTAAATGTTTAAGCATGATTGCTGACAAACATTATTATATCCATGTTTCATGCTTCTGAGGAGGAAATATTTTTCTTCTTACAACAATGTTTAAAGAAGTACCCCAAACTTTGTATGCTGCTGTAAAACAGAAGAGGATGACAAGCAATCTCTGGAGTGTTTTCATTGGAATATGTGTTGATATAACTTTGAGAAATGTCTTGACATTTTCTCACCCTTTTGGTAGAAATTCGATTTATTTTTCAAAAGAGATAAATAAACCTCTAACTAGTCTAGTAAATTGTATCTTAAAAAGGAAATATTTACTTTGCAGATGCTTGTATTTTTGCATCCATATAGCACCTGTTCATGTTTCCATTGCAACTTGCATTGTAGAAATATTTATTGAAAGCATACCAGAAACTTGCATTTCCTATATCTGAAAATCAGGTCAATGTACTCTTGTAAAACATTTCTGTGTGCAAACTTGGAGCAGAAATCTCCTCAGTGTTTCCTCAGCAAAATACTCACTGCATTGAAGTGACACAAAACTATACATGGATCTATATTTAAAATTCTTTGAAAGAATCAAGTAATCCTGGCTGCTTGTCCAGTAGAGAGTCAGACATGATTTAAGACCAAGAAGCCTGAATAAAAGTTTATATGAGGATTCATTAGGTTACATTTACTTCAAGAGATTTATCAGATGTTTGTAGGGATTGAAAATTCCCTAGCCCAAGAAAGGACACAAAAGTAAACAGTGATTATTTAACATCACTGTTAAATTATTACTGTCAGTAATAATCTACCTTTGCTAATATCAGTATATGCTCAGACCTTTGTTTGACTCGATGGAGCCAAACCCAGATGAGAAGGGAGATAAGTCTCAGTGCAGCACAGGGATCCCTCTGCTTGTGCCTAACCCAGCTGCAGGCAAACGAGCTGCTAAGGAAGGCATTTAAACTGCAGCTACTTCAGGCATGGAAAATACCTCCATGCCCATCTGGTGCATTGCTTGCTGTGCATAGTGGTAGAGTTTCTTCTTTATTCAGACTTCAATCACATGTATCAGCATCAACAGTTCCCACCATGCTTGATTGAAACTCCCTCAGTAGTTCATGGTGATCTGGTAATATGTAAGGATCTAATAATTTTAGTTTAGAAATATATACAGTCAACAATCAGTGGCATTCTTGACATGATTAATGTCTGCAAAACTTAGAAGACAAAGATGTTTTCTGAATCTTAAAATTAAACCAGAAGAACCCCATGATTTTAAGCCTGTTACCGCATGTGTAATAGGTGTGACTACATAAGTCAGCTCAGAAATTTGCATTTGTGACAGACAGATTTCTCTCTGAAACAAAAAAAGCCTCATGAGACCTTGAACAGTAGGCTAAGAAAAGTTACCAGGCAGCTGTAAATAGAGGCACAGTTTTGTCTGGCATTAACAGGTTCTGCAAGTGTCACGCTGCTACAGAGGAACTCTTTCGGGGAAAGCAAAGGGAAGGCTGATCCCCTTTGCTGTCACCTCCCCTTTGCTGCATGGCTTCATGGCAGCTCTGTCTGCACCTCCAGGGGTAAATGTGAACTTTTAACCCCACAGCTGCCTGCTTTTCTGCTTCATTGCTTCCAAAGGAGTGTCATCCCAGTCTTCCTTTTCACCTTTCTCTTTCCTCGCCCTCCTTTGCAGGCCCTCACCAGCCTTGCCCCAGCTGGCTGCAGAGGCAGCTCCAGCACTGCTCCCACCTGAGGCTGTCCCAGGCTCTGCTCCTCAGCAGGCAGCCCAGGGTCCAGGCGTTTGCAGGGCAGCCCTGCTCCCTCCCTGCTTTTGGGATCCTTGGTGCCAGATGAGGTCCTGCCTGGCCTGGCTGCTTCGGGCTTGTGCTCACCAGCAAGGCAGAAGCTCAGAGCTGTGCTGCAGGTTCCCCAGTGTCCTGGGGGTGCCCAGGCTCCCAGTCCAGAGCAGGGAGGTGGCTGAGCCCCAGGGTCACTCCTGTGCCACATGAGCCCCACTGAGTGCCTGGCTGGTGGGACAGTGCTGCTGGGCAGGGGAGCAACAATGGCAGGATCGGACACCCGGCTCCCACAGATCCACAGCTGCTCAGGGCTGCACAAATCTGGGCCACACAAATCCCAATTGCTGGAGAAAATTCCCTTTCCTTCCTGTAAGATTTCCAATGGAGAGACAATGTGTTTTGGAGAGCTGGTGGCTGGGACAGACATTACCTAGCTACACTTAGATGTTATTCCACTGTCATCAGAGACATCTGGCTGCAGATGTGGAGCTGAGACAGCCTGAAACATAACTGCTAAATAGCAATAACATGAGCAAAGGCTGAGCAAAGAGTGCCAAGAATAGACTTACCCCTGCCACGTGGCACAGCCCTTATAGTTTGCAATAATCCTTCAGTTATATGAATCCCGTTAAAGAGCAAGTTAAGCAATGTCTTTAGTTCAGTGAGAACATTAGAAATATACAATGACACGTGTTCCTGGCAGTGCTGTTTACTTTTGAATGTTCTGGCTTTACTCTGTTTGTCAGTTTGTCTCAAAACACAGGCATTAAAATGTCAGATCGAATGACAGTCCTCAAATCCAGTTTTCTGCATTATTTGAAACCATACACCCAGTGCATGGGTGTGCAATTTCCACTGTGATCCTTTTTGGAAAGGATTCCAACTCCATCCTTCACTTAGGGACCTGATGAGATTGACTGTGAGCAAACCTTGCTCTGTGGAGATCCCCCAGCTCTTGGATCCTTCTTTCCAAGACTGAGGTCCACCCACCCCTTCCCTGTTGCAATTTCTGCAGCAGAATATCCCTTTAGCCACTCAAGATTTTTCAGTCTCTTTTTAAAAAAAACCTAAGATTTTCAGAGTTTGCTCTGAAATATCATAATACACAGGAAATACCATAATACATTCAGAAATTTCTAAGATCTTCAACTTCTCTGCTGTTGCTTAGACTGTGCCTTTTTGTTTCCTGAAGCTGTGGCAGCCGGTTCAATGACTATTTCAAAGAAAACCCACTATTTCTGCCCAAAGACAGAATAAAAATCATCACCTGTCCTGAAGTGAGTATAGAAGCTATGGCTGAGTTTGGGACATGGGGTTTTCCTGTTTTATCCTATAATGCCTGTCTTAAATCATAGCATCCTTATCTGATTCTTGTATGTGTGACTATCCACGTCCTTATTATTGTGCCAGGCCCTTCAGCACTAGGAATCTGTGGCTTTGTTTTGCCTTCTTGGTCCTGTGAATTCCTGCAAAAGTAATTTGGGTGTTTCATGGACTTAACAGTTTGAGCTTTTGGTAGACTGGAGGGCCACACTCCTGCTCATTCAGCATCTGCACACAACTCTTCCCACCTATATTGTTTTGGGAATGCAAATTCATGTTTAAAAGATTTGACCCCACATTCATGTCATTGGTTTTTGGGGCAAGTGATCGAGTATATGGGTGAGATTATGTGTCATATATACATTTTTAGCTGAGGCTTCAAAAATATCATGTTTCTTTTTTTCCTTCATCAGATTAACTAGATGTATTATTTTACATATCCATTGATGAAGATATATATATACACACACACACACACACACACACACATATATATATATATACACACACATGCCTTGATTCTTTATTTGCACAGCACTACAGAACCCATGGAACCTCCATGCTTCTGTCTCCACAGAGGCAGCTCTGGGGATGGAGCCTGTCTGTGCCCAGAGGAGTGGGTGGGATCTCTTTGTCATATAGGTCAGTACAAGCCAGGCAGCACAGGCAGCTGGCACCATTTCTGGCAACACCTCCACTTTGGGAGATCCCTGACCTTTCCTGCTGCTGAGATCTGCTCAGCAGGGTTGGATCTGCAAGCAGTGCCATGGCTCTTATTGCTTGGTGAGGCTGTATTTTTCACCCACCTCAAAGGAATAATACATCTGGGGAAGACATTACAGGTTTTGAGAATCTGTGGCCTGTTTCTAGCCAATTTGGCCTTTGTTTGAATTCCCCTGTTAGAAGATCACAGTGACTTGAAAATCTGATTCAGGTCTCAGTGACCAGTGTTGCCGTGTCTGGATTTGCCCTGTGTTTGAGGACACCATCCACCTCAGAACCCTGTAGAACAATGCCTGCCTTCAGCTCCTGCTGTCACTGGTCTTGGATGAGTCAAATTTCCTACACCTGGAATAGCGCTGTCCTGGTTGACTCCCATTTCAGTCCCCTCTGCCACAGCATGGCATCTGTGCACTGCCCTGTGCTGGGAGGCTGCCAGCTCACTGAGCTGCAGGATCTCCAGGGCTGGAAAAATCCCCAGCTCCTTTTTCCCCAGGCCAGCAGCCCACAATGTGGCCAGTATGGCACACAAATACATGATCATGTGTCAGCTGGGCTTTTGTCAAATGATGTGACACATTTGGTCAGAAGGACGTAAAAATATCTGCAGTGTACCCAGGAAAATATTCTTGGTGAGGACTGCTAGGTAGATGGAAAGTTCAGGTCTTCCATGTTATTTCCCTTATGACAGGATGGGCAGCACATCCAACAGACAATGATAGATTGTATGAGTTCATGACTGATTGGAATATTTGGGCAAAATGTTTCAGAGAAGTTGGCTTAAATAAAATAATCATTGGCTTACATAAAATAATCATGGCTGGGATTTCAGCACTGGAAACAAAACATTATGATGATTCTGTAATTTCTTTTGGTCACTGCTCTAGTGTTCTGCATTTGATTTGCTGTGAATTGCCTTAAAGAATGGATTTTAATAGTTGTAGTTGTTAAAATACATGAGGTACGAATGTTTGGACAGGCATAATTAATTTGAAATCATAACAAACATTACTGAAATTATGAACCCTCAATTTTACTCTGTTTTCCCAAGGAAAGTTTATACTGTCCATCTGTCTGTTGTTCCACTTTCTTGGCACCTTCTTTAACTTGCTGACCAGTTCCAACTAATTTACTAGGTGGTTACACATCTTAAAGGTCTCAAAATCTTATGAGTTTTGCACATATCACTAGTTGGGTACAGGAGATCAACCCTATAATTATCTCAAAGAGGAAAAGGAAAGGAGAATTATGCCACCAGTGAGGAGGCTGAGGCCAGGCAATCCAGTCCAGTCACTAAGATGCATAAACTATCCATGACATTTTTCTCCTCTCCACCAGCTAACAAAATGGAGATGCATGTTTTATGTACTGAAAATATAAAGATGGATCTAAGAGGTGAGAGGGGCTGAGATGTGATGGAGCATGAAGAGCATGGGATCACAGTGCTAAAGGTGTTGAGGAGGCTGGAAGAAAGGGCAGTCAGGAACTGGGAGTATGGAGGAGGTGATCCAGTTTATTGCCAGGAAGAGAGAGCATGGCATACAGTGTAGACAACTTTTGTAACCCAATTACTTTTGTTCCAATGATGAAAAAATTTCCACTTGCTCATAGTTCATTGCTTTTCTACATTATGTCATGGTTATTTTCTTTCACAAGTCATGACAAAGGGCCTGGTTTTATTTTTGTGGTTTGTTCTGTTTGGGTCTTTTTTTGTTTGCTTTGGTTTTGTTTTGTGTTGTTTTGTTTTAATCTGGAGCGATCCTAATGACATTAAAATATTTGGAATAATTTGGGATTTGCATCAGTGGGAAAATTTTATTTCAGATGGACTCTCCTTTCTAAGTCTGAAACCAAGTAGTATAAGTACATAAACCAGCCCAAACCACTTTCAGATCAAGGCTTGAATAACTAGAAAGAAAAAAAAACCCACAAAAACTTGTCTGAATGCATATGTGTTTATAGTAACTTACTCTTGGCTTTCACCCCTCAGAGGGACAGCAGGATCATCACAAAGGTATTCAAATCCATGGGTCTAGAGAGGATTCATTCAAGACCTGGCTGATGCCCCTGTGGGCTCCTGTCACCTACTGTGGTGTTGAAGAGAGGCCGCAGAGAACTGGAAAAAGATTCATATTATGCTCACCTTTAAGAAAGGCAAGAAGGAGATCTGGGGGAACCATAAGCCAGTCAGGCTTACCTCAGGTGCTAGGAGCATTTTGGAACATATCCTCTTGAAGTCTATTCCCATACATATGAGAGACCAGAAGATCACCAGGAACACCATGGATTTACATGTAGGACCAATCTGACTGTCTGCCACAGGAAATAACTGCATGTAGTTAACAAGATGCAATACACTTTGATTTATAGATGCCCTCAACACCATGTCCCTCAGTGTTCTTGTTTGGTAGGTGAAGACACATCTGTTGGGTGAATGAACAACTTGCTGGGCTGAAAATTAACTCAACAGGCAAGCCCAAAGGGTAGCAATCAGTGGCTTGATCAGGATGCTGTAAAAGCAGAGCCACTGGTCAATAGCTGGGCAGAACCATTCAGTGCCTTCACCCACAGCCTGGGCCATGACACATGACAAGAGGAGTTGCAGGTCCTCTCACAAGTCCACCCACAGCACTGAGCCTGGGGTGGGGCAGAGGCATTGCTGACACAGTGAAGGCAGAGCTCCAGTGCAGAAGAACTTGAGAAAGCTGAAGACCATTCCAAGAGAAACCTCACAGTGTCCAAGAGGAATAAGTGCCAATCTCCGTGCCAGGGATATTGGTGCAGAGCCAGAACTCTGAGGCTGAGGAGCAGGCATGCTGGAAACTACCTGGGAATTACAGTAAATGCCAAGTTCAGTATAAGCCAGCAGTGTGTGGTTCTCTGCAAACAAGGTGGAAGAGCAGATGTGTTATGTGGAGGGAGATGGTTGATGGACACTTTTACCCTGCCCTTCCTGGTTCTGGTGAGGCACCACTGGGAAATGCAAACTTACTTTTGCCACCTTGCTAGGTTAACCAGACTTAGGGAAGCTGGAGAGGGATCAGCAGGATACAGTGGGGACAGTGAGGAGCTTTGGACAGGTGGCCTGCAGGATGCATGGTAAAGAGCTGAACTTGTTCACTGCGCTGAAGAGGAGACTCAGGGCAGGGCTAACAGAGCCTTTAGCTGAGAGGGAGGTGCAAAGACCATCAAACACAAACCCTCTCAGTAATACAGAGGGTAAAGCAAGACACAGAGTCATAAACTGCAGTTTAAGATGCTGAGATTGAGCATGAAGAGAAATGCTTGGATTTAGAAAGGTATCATGTCACTGCAGCACATCTCCTAGTGAGGTTGTGGAGCCTCTTATTGGCCTAGATGCCCTCCAGAGGTTCCTTCCACCAGATTTTTGAGACACTTTGTCCTGCTAGCCACCTTCTGGCAAGCAAGGCTCAGGTATGGTGCTGTAAGGCAGATCTCATCTTTGCATCCTTATTTTTTGGTAATAATTTGCATCCTTATTTTTTGGTAATAATTTGTGTAGAAGGAAAGTGTCGTTGTATAGTGGGAAACTGAGACCCTGCAGAAAACAAGATGCACAGAAAGTTAAGTAACTTGACATGAAAGCCCATGCCAGAACTCAGACAACACTCCAGGTTTCCTAAGCCCCCTCAGGACCCTGACCATAAATATGCTTTGAGTCAGTCCTGCTAATGGGACATAGTCAGCTGAAATGTGGCCTGAATCAGCAAAAGTTAGCAAAACCAGGATGTTACAAGTCTTAAGATGAAGCAAAAATTTTCTGCCTGTGTGCTGCAATATTTTTTCCAAGTGGTTGCAGCTTTGTGAGGTAAATTTGTGTTAAATTATAGCAGTAAGGTACATGAGAATGTAGCAGGCTGCTCTTTTGGATCTGGTCAGGGTTTACCACGCTGCCTTTAGATGTAGCCAGTACCAGCTGTGGGGTCTGGGTGCTCAGCATGTCCCAGTCCAGCAGACAGCAGGGCAGAAATGTCCTGCACCAAAAGCCAAATCCAACCCATCATGGTTTAGAGTCACCAAAGGACTGCTCCCCATTAATTGTTCAAAAGTCTGTATTTTTGTCCCCTGCTGTATTCTGTGCCATTAGGTTACCAAGTCTGATTTCTGCCTGGATATTAAGATACCAAAGATGAGGCTTCATATTATTTTACAGAATTTCTAGGATTAAAACAGTGAAAATAGAAGAAATGGCAAAAAGTATGGGCTTTTAAGGCTTCACTCACTTCAAAATTTTCACTTGTGGCAGCTTAGAAGCTTGGGTTTAGATAACTTCATTTACAAAAAAAATATTCAATGAGCTTCTCTTGTCTCAGTACTATTTCATTTTTGGAAACTGATCCTTATGCTAAAAAATATTTCATCTGGAAATATATTTTTCTTTCTGAGCAGTTAATTTCTGTGACTACAGTACTGAGACAGTGAACATTTTGAAAGCAATATAAAAACCTTACTTTTGAATAGATTATAGTGGGTAAATATGGCCACTCCAAAAGGAATGTGCACCTGATTCTGTGACTGGTATGTGTTTCTTTCCTTTTGCTCCCATTTCCCAAAAGCTGATACAAGGTTTGTGAAACATGTTGGATTATTAGACCAGATGAGAGGTCTGTGTTTGAAGCCAGAGCTCTGCAGCACAGGGCTCAGGAGCACAAACTTTTCTGCAAAGCTTTCTACCCCAAATGCAGAGAATTTCAGGTACACTTGCTGAGATGGATCCGTGCCCGTCTGGGGCTGGGAGGAGAGACAGGGTCCTGAACAGCCTTTTAATAGTAAAACAATCTGTTTATATCCTACAATTTAGCATTAGGATTCAGGATGCTTCCCATCAACTGAGGTTCCATGAAGTGCCCCAGCAGAGGAGTAAGGGCTGCACGGCTGCTGCACGTGCCCTTTGCATCTCTTTCATGACAAATAAACTCTGTTTTTCAGGACATGTAAAAAGTCTTTCTGGCAGCTCAGAGCTGATGCCAGTGCTTCCCAATTAAAAGATGTATTTCTGCAGCTCTAATATAACTAAAGCCTGTCTGAATCTGACATAAAGAATGGCAGCCCCTCTGACATGAATGTAAACCACATGTTCTGAAAAGAACAACAAATAGTTAAATAATTGATGGTCACTTGTAACACTGAAAGACAAAATTTTACAAGCAAACAGAAAATAACACTGGATAGGGTATCACAGCCACAAAACAGTTTTAAGTCCCAGTGAGGTCATGTGAATGTGTGAGAACTTCTATACTAAATGCATATCTTGCTGCTTTTAGAAAATTACAGGTAATGCTCCAATAGGAATCTGGATGTGCTCTAGAGAAAGGAAAATTCCTACTTTAAAGCCTCTCCAAATTCTGAATTGTAATGAAAATCTGGACTCCGTAGCATCACAGGTAATCTTAAATCACTACTTAAACAGTTTCTGAGAATCTGCATTGTCCTGGGTGAAAAAAAAAAAACAAAACAGGGAGTGGGAATAGAAAATTGGGGCAGGAAACATATCTCATGTTCCTCAAAACTTTGCAGAAAGCAAAATGAATGACCAAAGCCTTTTCCCAGTGGCATTCTTGGCATGTGTCTGCTTTGCAGATGGCCTGAATTTCCAGCAGTGATAATTTTATTTTGCTTGGGTTTGCCTGAATACAGCATCCCATTTCACATTTCTTAATTGGCCTGCAATTTCCTCAGCCAGGTTCCTAGTTCACAGCAAATGCCTCTGAGTGGACGCGATGCTGACCCAGGGTACCAAACCAGTGAAAAGGGAGACTGGCATGAGGGTGACACTGATACCAACAAGTTCAGGAGGATTAAGAGTGAAGCCTTTCCATTCTGTCAACGTTTCTGTCCATCAGGAATACAAATTCAAACTCTCTTGCATTAATGCCATCTATAAAATCCACAACTCCTAAGTCTATCTCTAAGACTTAGCCCTGCTGTATCTGTAAAACATGGAGAGCTGACCTTGACTATGCACATTACAGTGACTGCTTCCCTTCTGCTACTTCTGTGCTTCACTTCCTTATCACTAGTCCCAACTGAAAAAAAAAAGAAAAAAAGAAAAAAAAATACACCAGGTACAATCCCGTTAAGTGAGAGAAGTCCTTTCCTCATGCATTTTTGCTTGACTACTGTACCTTCAACCCAATGCTTCACCTGCTTGGATCCTTTCCTGAGAAACCCTTGAGCTCAATATCATATTTTTCCAGTACATAGCCTTCACTAAACGGTTCAAAGCAATATATAATATTATAAGTAGCTATTTCCAGTGCCAGTAAGGTGTGACACATGCTTTTTCTGCTGCCATCAGTAATGTGTGGGTTTCTTGGGAGCTGTGATGTTGGGCTGCCATCTAGTGAGCTGAGGGCAGCTTGTGGAGCTGGGGAATGGGAGCAGGAGGTGTGCATGCTTGTGATCCAGAGGCCAGGTTTAAAAGGCTTTGATTACTTTTAAATAGAATTACTTATTTTGAATCCAAGGTCTTGCTAGAAGTTGGAAGCAAGAACAGTGTGTCACTGTCATATTTTCTGGAAAAATCCCTTCGCCAGGATTTCTTCACCTGGGAAGCTGAGAAGCCTCAGAGAAGAATGAAAACAATAATTATCTGATCGCTTCTCCTGGTTTTGCTGCTTTGGAATGTGGTTGGAGATTGTTTATCAAACAGGTTGTTTGGTTGGTTTCATATGAAGTGTTTTTACTTAATGACCAATCAGTGCCAAGCTGCGTCGGGACTCTGAGGAGTCAGTCATGAGTTTTTCATTAGTATCTTGTTAAGCCTTCTGTAAGTATCCTTTCTGTATTCTTTAGTATAGTTTTAGTATAGCATTCTTTAATATAATATAATATCATAAAATAATAAATTAGCCTTCTAAGAACATAGAGTCAGATTCCTCATTCCTCCTTCATCCTGGGGACCCAACAAATACCACAAACAGTGAACACAGGTGTTCATGATGGACTGTTGGTCCATCGTGCACATGCAGATGTTTTCAAGTCAAATAATACTATCTCCAGTAATTATAAATGCAAATTTTCCTCCTCCCTATGCAAGACATTCACTTTTCTTACCTGCTTACCTGCCAAGTTTTATCAACGCTTTAAAGCTTCATGATAGAATTAATCTTGATTTTGGTAGCTTCCCAACATAAATAATTTGAGAACAATTCAGTTACTGAAGCAATTCAGTAGAGTTATTCATTGATGGGATTAAAAACCACATGACTTGACCTGAAGACTGGCAGATTTTCTGTCTCATTGTTATCTAGCTATACCTTCATATATTATATGAAGGTACAGCTAGGTGCCTCAGCTTGGTTTTGTGTTTAGACTTTAAAGATGCTACAGAGATTTAATCTCTATTCATTCAGTGCTAACTAACTCAAACTGGATCCAACCAGTACGTATAGCAATTATTATTGGTACCTCTAGCAGCAGAATATTTTATTGGTTTTGTTTCTTTTTTCTTTTTATGTTATTCCCAGCTGACACTCTGTATGATGTACTGAAGTGAGGATAATGTCCTCAGTGCAGGTTATACACCCTGTGTTGAGAGGCATGATTGTTCCAGAGGACAATTGTCAAGTTCCTTTGATGGCCTTTCAACAAATCCTGTTGTGGTTATTTAAGGAACAATGAAAGGTGCAGAGAAGTTTATAGACTCAGAACTCAGTGACCTCCAGACAAAGGAGAGGTCCTGCTGCTACTTCATGGCAAGGTGGGGAGAACAATGGGGCCGGGCTGTTCTTCAAGGTGTGCAGTTTTAGGATGAGTGCCCACAGAGTTAAGTGGCAATATAGGAAATTCCATTTAAATAAGATATTATTTTTGTCCTTAACACTGTTCAAACACAAGCAGTTTTCCAAGGGAGGTTGTGGATATTCAAAGTGATTCCCTGAACAGCCTGATTTCAGTCCCTGTTGGGCGTGGGGACCTCCAGGGCTCCCTTCCAACCCAAGATACTCCAAGAATTCATGAAAACAATCTCTAGGGAGAGTTTGCAAACACCACAAATTTGACATTAACATAAAGATTTTAGATGGCAAATTACTTGTATATTTTTATTTTTATTTTGTGTGAGAATGCTATGAAGTGGTGACTCTTGCCTTTTCTCTTTTTGTTTCTGTTAAATGACATTTTCCTCACCGGTTGATACTGTGACCTCCAGGAAGGTTTCAGTTATTTCAAGTAACACTCAAATCCTCAGCTCCATGACAGACCAATTGACCAGACAGAACATCACTGCTGTAGATTATGAAAAAGCCAAATGTTTCAGAAGACTTTCAGATGAGTCTTCTTAGGACTAAAATAAGACTTGTGGGGCTTAATATTTGTGTTATCAATTCTGTCTCCCCCTCCACCAGCAGAAAAGACATTGTTCTTTTTCTTAACTGTACATAACACTGCAAACAAATGCATTAATTTTGTCATTTAGCAGAGTTATTTAAGCATCCTCAAGCATGTACTTGTGGAATCACCCTTGGGTCTGTTCTCAGAGCTGAGTGTAAACTTATCAGCTGTTTAGATGTACATCTGCAATTTTAATATGAGCATCATTTAATGTTTAAGTTAATAATTAAATCTCTACTGACTAAATTAATAAAAGTGTAGCTTTATGAACCCATTGGCACAAAGTTTGTGCTCCCTTGAATGGCTTCCTTTACTTTTATACTCTGTTGTGTACTTTCAAGCAATGCTTGTTAAATGTTCTTACTTTGCCCATTCAGTGTGTAGCACATGGGGTGTTTACTCAACTACATTTGAATATTGCCTTTTTTCTGCTTGATTCAGGCATCTCTGGCAGCAATAGAACTCATCCACAATAGTCTTGTCAATGCTATAACCAGGTAACTTGAGCTTTTGCCATTTTCTTTAGATGTAAGTCAACAGCATTTCCCCATTTCCCCTTCTGGTTCAGGATGAAAGCAGTTCATGAACAAATCAAAATATGTTTGCCATTCAACTCCAGTGTGTAATTCCCAATTCACACCAATATAAACATTGCTGGATTCTTCTGCTTTAGAGAAAAGATGGGGATAGGAAATGAGGAGCACTACCCACTGGAGAACCAAATCAGACAGGAAGCTCAGAAATGAACCTGTAGCTGTATAATAACAAATAATTATAACTTTTATCCCACTCATTATTTTGATGCAGCCTCATGAAGGCAATGGAGGAATTTTCTTTCACTGGTAACATGACACAGCCCAATGTTGCAATCCAGTCTGCTCCACTGAAATTAAGCTCCTCTATGATTCTGTTTTTGGCACAGAGAAGTAAGTCCTGTGTGTTGTTGGATTTACCTAGACAGAATGAACACATTTATGAATCATAAATCCTAATTAATACACTGCTAATTGTTGCAGATACAAGCACTGGGAAAGTATCAGTCAACAAAACCAGAAATACAGGAAAATGCTCCTGGGCTTATTGCTGACCTCAGTACTGAAGTTCAGATACTGTTCAACATTTTAAGTAAGCCCTTTCTTCTTTTGAAAACTGCAGCTGGGAAAATTTTTAATGAATATTCACTGAAAATCTCCTTTGGGGGGAAAAAACCCTTGGCTGGTTGGTTTTTATGCATGCTGATGCCTGGTACAAGAAATGCAAACATCAAATGAGCTGGAGAATCTTATTTATAGAAGAATGCAAATGTACATGTAATGGTTGGAATACTTTTGGTATCTGTGACTTTTTCAGGTGTTTTATTTTCTAAAATTGAGGGTGTGTTGAATTTTTGACCATAACTCTACAAACATTGAGATCAAAAACAAGTACGTACTTTGCCTGAAATCTGAAGACATGAACTATTTCAACCAAAATTCCTATTGCTGTCAGGTGTCAGTCAGGACATCCACATCCTAACACCTGCAAATTGCATTACTCACTTGGGATTTTTCTAGATATCCATTACTTATATTCTGCAGTGCTTGGAGGATAAATTGGTATTGACCAAGAGAAAAAGAAAAAAAAAAAAGAGATTATAGTTCTTCAAATATGTGCATTTCTGATATCACGAGAGTTTCAAACCAGGCACCTGAAACCAGCTGACTTGTCCTAATCTCTCAGGGTAGTGTCAGTAACACTGAGAAATCACAACAGCATAACAAAGGTGAGGTTAGTAGAGCACTTAGACATCATAACGATGAACACAATTTGAATACAAGCCCATAGAGAAATTTATAATTCAGTTCTCTCACCAGGGTTAGAAAAATATGTGAAGAGATAAACCAAATAACCTCACACACCCAGCCCTGACAACAAAAATTAATGAATAACTCATTAACTGGTCATGCCATTTCTGTTCACTGTTTCAGAAAGCAATACTGTGGGAAAGCAGCATGATCATGTAATCAAAGCCTTCATCATAATGCCAGAATAACATAACACCCCCCTCAAGACAGATAGATATCAAATCCAGAGTTTGTCTTAAAAGAAGTCCCAACAGATTTCTTCCCTATTAAGTGCACATCTGTGATATTTTGTACAAATACAGTTACATTAGTCTCACCTGATTATCAGATTAGAGAGAGATCAAATCAGCCTCTCTTGATCTTAAGTCGAAAGCATAAGACCAATAACAAAGCCTATTATATAATCTAGGATTTTACTTCCTCACTTAAACTACAATTCAGATGAGCAATTTAAATCACCTAGATGAACTCTACTTTGGTAGAAGTGTGGAAAAAAAACCCCAGGCAGTCAAAAAGTGAGATCTGAAAGCAAAAGTCCAGGCAGTCTCTTATCTTCTGACTTTGCACTAACAGTAAATGTCCCTGGTGTAATTATTTCTTAGTGTTATTAAAAGTCTGGCCATTTGGACTGCGTGCATATATTACGATTTATTTTTCTCATTTACCAGTATTTTCCTCCAGAAATGATATTGAGAGAAGGGTAATAATTATTTTCACACTCCACCTCAGCAAAAATTGAAGATCTCCCTTAACATTCATAGGAATAGCAAGTGTTCTCAACTACTTATATGGATTTTGAAAAACATCTAAACAAAAATCTGTAAATGCTGAATGTGTGCATGGGCATAGTGCAGGCTTCTTGTGTTTAGAACAAGTGGCATAGAAAATGTTCTTCAACTTCTGTATATAACAGCTGATACTGCTGACTCTGTGCTGCTAAACTAGGACATTTGTGAGCAAAAGTGTATTCCATAAAACGTCATAGGAATACCAGAGGGGATTTGTCTTAGGGTGCATTAGTCCTGTATCAAGAATAAAAACAACCAGGTCTATGGCAGACAGTCTTTCTCTCCAGAAAACATCCAAAATTTTGGAAAACAAGAAAAAAGTCAACATGACTGGCACAGCCCAATACACATATTAATGTGGGGAATGTTCATTTTTCATGCTATCTTTTAACTCCTACTTCCAGATAAAACCATTTTGTCCTTCCTCCACCAGGAACTGATGCCAGATGTTACTGCTTTCTTGCAGACAATTCTCCTATGTGAGTGTCCATTTGCCAAACCCCCTGAATTTTTAGATGATATGTATTCAAATTTGGCATGGTTTCTCCAGAAAACAGTAATTGGTTTCTTCTTACAATATTTAAAAAAGTTTTTGAGCTCAAACACATACATATGACAGATCAGTAATCATCACCATAGAACCATACAGCTAAGTGATCCAGGAAATGTGTCATTTCTAAGGAAATTACTGAAACTTTTTTACTCCTATATTTTTTCATAATTTTTAATTGAACTACTTAATACCATGAATGTTTGTGTTCAGTTCTTATTTGCACTCCAAGCTGCTTGTTGCTCATTAAAAGTAGTTCTAATTGCTGTACCCTGCAGAAGCATGTTTGAAAATGTCTGCATGGCATTTGGTGCGTGAGTGCAGGAGCACCACTGTGCTGCAGGAGGGGAGGGAAGGGCCACTCCATTTATCATTGTTTGCTTCCTGTTCCAGTGTGGATTCAGCTCTGGTTGGCAGTAACAGTGCTACCAAAACCTGAAAGCTGTTGTTTGGCTAACAAATAATTCAAATGGCAATGCTTTAATGCTTACTCAGTGGAAGCCTGAATCCTGATCACTTGGATAATTCACAGGAATTGGTAATTTCATTGGCAATCTTGACTGAGAAAGGCACATAAAGTAAGTTTTAAATGCCAAATTGTGCTGTTATTGATATAATTCACAAGGTTTATGAAACCCACATATTGCTTAGTAGCTGTCAGCTCCCGTTTCAAAATCAGATCACTGTCAGTTCACACAGTTTGCTGGTGCCTATCTCTGTGTCTCTGTAGCCACTTTTTCTCCTTGCAATCCCAATCCCTGGTATGACACATCTGAACTGCAGCTGTGTGGTCATGCCTGTGACTTTTGGCATTACCCTGTAAACGACGCAGGTGTAATCACACCACTAATTTTGCTGTTCTGATGGTAGGGCATTGTCCTTTCTTCAATGGGAAGAGTCCGAGGCTGTTTAATTTTTTTTGTTTGGTTGATTGTCTCTAACTCTAAGATCAGCATGGCAATACGAGGGCATAGGTGCACTGAAGCTAGAATGCACAGGAGTTTAAAGTGTCCCCATGTGCTTGTTTCTGCCCTCTGGCAGATCTGGCAAATTGGGCAAGTTGTGCCCAAGCTGCTGAATAGCCAAATGTGTTGGCAAGTCCTGGCTCCCTCTGACACGACCTGTGCCTGTGCCCAGTTGCTTGTGCAGCTCCTTAGCAAGGGAGGGCTGGCCTAATTCATTCCCCCTGCTCAGCCTTTGTAGCCTCCAGCTCTGCGCCTCTGTTGGAGCAGCTGGTGGTCAGATGAGGGGTTGGCTAAAGGCTGAAGTGTCCCCAGATGAAGAGTAGAGCTTCCTGGAGTCTGGGCTAGCTGTGGCACTCCCTTGTGCTGGTAAATAACTCAGAGGATTTAGCATTAACTACTCCCTTTGCTTATATGTTTATAAAAGCACTCGCTCTGTAAATATTAAGCTTTCAACCATAAAGTTTTATATATTGCCCTCTTTTACCAACAAGACTATTTAGGAATGACTGCCTAGTTCTGATGTTTGTTATTCCTTCAGTATTTATTTCAGCTTCTCAAAACAAAGCACACCCTGGATAAAATCACATATCTGTGGTCACTAACTTCAGTGTGCCAGCATTTCAGAGTTCATTTTTACTGTCTTCACAGAACAGCATTTCCAAATTTGTAGTATTTACTTGTTTCTGTATTTCCCTTTATGTTATGCATGTCCTTTTTGCACAAACTGACTATACTTTAAATAAGATTCCCATCTGTTTATGCAAAGGCAACAGCATTTTCTGTTTCATTCAATACACTTACATTTACTTGCTGCTTTATTCTCACTATGCAAACATAGACTGGTTTCAATTCATAATTATTTGTAATATCTTACCTTAGACCAAGAAGTCAAAATTCACAATGCTCACCAGTATGAAAAGCTAAAAGCTGCTTTGTAAAGTCTGTGTCACCTTGCATTTTATTATGAACAATTTAATCTGCTATTTTGATGAAAATTTAATTGGTATTGTTAAATCTCTTGTTGGTGTTTTTCACAAGCTTCTCTAGTTTGGGGGTTTAGAATAATTCTGTGGAACCTAAAAATTCTGGCAGTGGCTAGCAATGATCATAACTTTACTGAAACATTATTGTTCCTATGTGCAACCAGAAAGAGAAACTTTAAAAAGAAATGTATCTCTTATCATCTCCTATAACTGATACAATTGGTTTTCTGGGCATTTCATATAAAATATAAATATGAAAAGCTTTTGGATTATATTTCTTATATTTGTGTTGGATTGTCCATGGCTGGTCTGGTTATTATAATTTTGTTTCAAATACTCACTAGGTAAGAGGGAAGATGTTAAACTGCAAGTATTTTACACTAAGTTACAATATTTTGTTCTGTATGTATTTTGAGGAAAACAATTAAAAGCAGCCAGTTTAGAACATACTGCAATATTATTGGTTAGCAAATGCTATTTTCAAAAATAGCTAAACCACACAGCATGGCTTGGGACTCGCTGTCACCTCTGTCACTACCCTGGTCAGGCCCTGACAACACAGACCCAGAGCACACAGGTCTGTGATACACACTGAGCTTTTCAGTTCACTATCTCAATTCTAGACTTTAAAAATGTGTCACAGTGTTCCACCACCAGTGTGACCTCCCCCCATACACTGGTATTACAATGTGTAAATAGTTATCTCTTTTCCTAGGCAGTAGCTAGCTCGTGCTACTGTTTTATTGTGAATGACTTAATACAAACACAATTGCAGCAAATTTTCTTGATGGACATGCCTGTGATTAATGCTGTCCTGTGAATCCCCTCTGAACAGTGAGGGAAGTCATGCCAGCAGAGCTAAAGTTATAATAGATTAATGCCTGTTTCTCATCCTGCTTGCACTAATGCAGATTTGGAGCAATTCCATCATGGTTCATGTTTTTAAGACTGTAGGAGCTTTCAGCCTCTGCCTTTTAAATGTATTTATTTATGATAATGTTATCTATATATATAAAAAGATTAAAATAGTGTTTGTATACTATATATAATGCCAATGGAGGTGTTTTAGGAAAGAGAGGACATGGCACTCAGTACCAGGGTCCAGCTGACATGGTGATGTTTGGTCATAGGTTGGACTCAATGATCTTGGAAGCCTTTTCCAACCTAATTGATTCTGTGATTCAGAGATAGGACAAAGTTTGGAAGTGGAGGTTTATTATTCTCTTGAACTCTGGAGAATGGTTAGAAATACTTGTTTTATGCTAACTTACTTCTTAACACTGATGAAAAAGATTCCAAAAAGAGCAGAAAGGGAAAAAAGCCATCCCAAACTGTTGTCAGTCAAGGCCTCATCCTAAAACTGATAGATTTGTTAAGCTGTCTGAAATCAATGGTGTAATTCTGCAAATAAGTTATTGTTTTAGTTTCTGTCTATATTAAAGTTTCTCCTCTCTAGCTTGCTTTTAGTATAAATGAAAATGAGAAAACATTTGAGAATTTTTCTCATTTTTCTCTTCTTTTTTTTTCTCCTAAACATATTTCTACCAATAGGAAAACTCAAAACTTATCTATAAAGTGGGTGTTAATGAGTCTCTGCTTTTCTATGCTCGTTTTTAACATCATCTTCATCTCTGGAATTGAAAGCCATACTTCCAGAAAGTGCACCAACAACACCACCAGATGCTACCAGCAATACCTTCCTTATGATGCCACCAGTACCACCTTACCTCTGACAGGGTGGATACTCCCACAGACTCCTGGTGCACAGTTGTGGCTGTCCTGCTGCACTACTTCTTGTTGGCAACATTCCTGTGGTCAGCACTCAGTTCTGCACTGCTGTACTTATTCCTGGTCAGTGGCACGAAGCCACTGCCTGGACATTTCCTCATAACTACGTCAGTAATTGGATGGGGCAAGATTGAAAGTTCTCCATGTGGCACCTATATAGTACAGAGTACATTCAGGGAGAGTTGTAAAGATAGGAGATCAGCAGAGAGCAAGTAGAATCAGTGTTTCTGTCTCTGGGTTAGTGCCATGTGATCTAATAATCTCCTGTTGCTGCTCACATTACTGGTATAACCTGAGCTTGTTCTCATTGACCTGATAAAACACTGAAACTGATAGCCTGGTCACTGCAGGATAAATTTTCACAGTAATCAAGCATTCAACAATCTGTTTCTGCCAACTAAGTAAAAAATCTTTCAGTCATGGTGATCACATATATGGACTTAAATTCCTCATTTAGTGATTCCCAGCCAGAGCTTTGAATACATCCAAAAGCAATGACTGCCTGATATTATTTTGATATATTATTTATTAATAAGCAAAGAACACATTCTAAAGTCAGTACAGCAGTTAGAAGCAACACTGCAAACTGAAAGGTAACTTTCAGAGAATGTTTCACTTTCAGAGAATGTTTCATTTTCTCTTTCAGAGAACTTACCCAGACAATGGAAAAATTCAGACAGATGCTGGCAAGGTAAAGTGAAAATCTCAGCCTGTTTCAAGAAACTCTTCTAATACAGTGTACAAGGGCACCAGTATTTTCCATGTTGTGCATTCAGCTTTTGTATTGTATTGTTTCTGATGGCACCCACCAAGCAGTTTTCAACCTTTATTGTTCCATTATTATGCCTTGCATTTGTAGAGGCAATTCCTCGGAAACATTTAGAATTCGGACTGCACATGCAAACCAGAAAAAGTTCAGCAAATGCTGCCTGGCTACGTGGCACTGTGCTCCCTCCACAGGTATTTGAATGACAGCACAGCATTATGTCCTTTTGTGTGTCCTGTGGCAAGTTACACACATCCAAACCACAATGATTCTGACTTACTGCTTTTGGATCTCTTTTGAGACCACAGTCAGTGCATGGCAAACTGCAAGGTCTCTATTAGGGATGAAGAAGGAATAGACTTTAAGGAGCATGTTTATTACCGGGATAAAATGTTTTGCATGAGGCTCCTCCCCACGAGACGTGCTACCTAGTGTGAACTGGCAGGCAGGAGGTGCAGAAGACAAGAAGTGAAGCAAAGGGATTGAGGAGGCAAACCTGACAGCCAAGCTTCTTGCAGGGCAAAAGTTACACTCTGCATCAGTCTGGTATGAAATACAAAGGTGTTTGATACAATATGTTCCTAAACTAGTTTCTCACTGCTGACGAGAACATAGGGTTGCACAGTTGTGATACGGGAGCCCACTACAACCCAGGAGGGGGCTTGCTCTGTCACCACAGGTGTTGGCTCAGGAAGCTCTGTTGAAGCTCCTTGCTGGCAAAAATCAGCAAGTCATGGATATGAGCTGTCCTCAGAAAAATATTGCTCACAACCCTCAGTCCTGCCCTTTGTCTAGGCTACAGAAATCCCCTTTAACTTAGTACAACGTAGGTGGAACATAGATCTTAAAATCTATGGAAGTCAGGAGGCAATAAGCTATTTGTGTGGAAGGGAGGTATGCCTGTGCAACCAAACAATAAATTGCTAATGTCTCATTTATTAATTAGGAATCCCTGCCATAGTAGTTGCAATAACACTTGCAGCTACTGACAGGGAAGGAAAAGCTCTAAACTTATAACACGAAGAATTTTAAGTCCACATATTATTACAACACTTGCTATCCCACACCTTTTGTGATGGCTTATTATTAATACAATTCTAGATGTATTGTCCTGGATTGCCAAGGAAATTGTATTCTGTTTGCCATCTGTGTGGCAGTTCTCTTCTGTTCATTGGGCAGTTTTCCTTATCTCTTCCACAACCACTCCTCCCTCTAGGGGGACATCTGCTGATAACAGGCTATTGAATGTCACTGCATGACTGATAAGAACTATAACATCCCATTGTGAGATGCTCTGCCCAGAGGGAGGAGCCAAGCACTCCTACCCAGGTATAATCTGGAGATTCTGGAACACCAGCACAGCTTCTCCACTGGATTCCCAGAGGAACAGCTGCCTCTTCCACTGGATCTTCAGAGGAAGACTACATCTTTCTACAGGATCACTGTTCCAACAGAACCACACCTGACACTCCAGGAGCACTGCAGCCACCATTCCAATTGGACTGCTGCCAACACCCTGACCAACAGGGTGTCAGGTTGTGTTCTGACTCTTTCAGTGTTGTTTTAGTTTACTGCATTGTTTATTTTATCTTTTTATTTTCTTCCCTAGTAAAGAGCTGCTATTCCTGCTCCCACATTTTTTCCCAGAGAGTACCTTAATTTCAAATTTATAGCAATTTGGATGGAGGGGGTTTACATTTTCCATTTCAGGGGAGGCTCCTGCCTTCCTTAGCAGACACCTGTCTTTCCAAACCAAGACATGTTAGTATACTACTTTGCATACTACTTCTAAGTACCCAAAAGAAATAAAACTCCTTACTCAACCTAGATATTCACTAGAAAGAAACACATTTTCTCCTTACTAAGGATCTAGGGTACTGGATCTACATCTGCCTTGAATCCTCCTGCAAGACTGTGCAGTCCTCCGTGAATTGAAATGCAAACTGCTGACACCCTCAGCCTAACTGATACTCCACCCCTTCACTTAAGTGCATAACTACATTTCAGTACCTACATTAAACAAATTAATTAAACTAATGTACTGAAATATACATACCTCACATGTATTTAAAATCTGGCTATAATAATTATATTCCTATTTGCCCTGTGTTTCTGGAATAGGTATTAATTGGAGTGCCCACATACCAAAGCAGGCTATCAGGCTTAGAATGCACCTTGGCAATAGTGGAGGATACGAAAGAAAAGCAGACTTGTTCAGGAAATGTAAACACAAACTCCCTTCCAGATGGTGGTCATGTTTTTGCAAATTTATTCCTCAGTCTCTTGTCACCAGCTCAGACCTTCTTGTCACAAACTCAGATTTTTGACAAAATCTTTTATTTTAAAGAAATATATATTTTCAGCAGGCAGAAAATGAATTCCATTTGTTACAATGGGTTAGACTTTGTTCAAGTGCATATCAATGAATGTATTTTGTCCCCCTTTTTGGATTGCAGTGTCACTCAACTTCAATGACAGTTATTCCCAATTTAAACCCCTAAAAGTGAGAGAAGAGCAGGTCCAACCGAGAATGATGAATTTCTCAGCACAGCCAAACATCACGCCAGTTCTTGAGCAGCTTGAAGCAGATTTGCTTGCTCAGTTTTACATCAACACTCCATGTATTGTCATAGACTGTATGTCACAAGCCCTCAGTGTACACTAGATTATTTAAAAAAGGATTGCTTTCATTTTATTAATTCCATGGGACTTATCCATTCAACAAAACTTTGTACTGTTTCTTCATTTCTTTAAGTACAATTTTCATGGTTGGAGCAAACAAAATACCTTATCTCTGAGTCTGTTCAGGCTTGAGAGAAACTTCACGGGCAGGTACTTCGTCTGTTGAAAATTAAGTGCATTTGGATGAATTTATAAGCATTCTAAAAAACTTACAATAGCTAACATACTAATTTTCAATTGCCTTGGTAAACCTCACTTTTTAAATTGAAAACATATACATACAAGCTGCATACTCCAAACACAGATTAGTCTGATAAATTTGGTTACATCTATTTTTTCTGGATTTCTTCTCTGAATGATACATCAAACAAATGTAGGGAAGTGTATCTTCTCAACTCACTTTAATAATACCTTTTTGCAATATAGCCCTGAAAAAAAGAAAAAGTTTGAAACTCAGATATTAAATGGCATAGAGAAAAATTTAATAAAATTTTGTGTGTGTGCTTCTAGGAATAAAAAGGATTCATTAATGAAAAATATGATTAGCACTATCTCTGTAGTGGTAGTGCTTGGGATCACCTGGATGATTGGCTACCTCATGTTAATAAGCAATGAAAAAATAAGTCTTGCTTTCAGCTTTCAGTTCTGCATTTTGAATGCTACCCAGGTCAGCATATTTAGCAATTCTGAGACTAATAATTGAGATTTAAAAACAAAAATTGGACTTATTTTTTCAACAGCTTGATATAGGGTGGGAAGTTGTTAGAGAGCAGTTATAGGGATTCAGATTATTTTTCAGAAATGAATGCTGGTTTGTCACACATAAAACTCTTACCCTTGTACAAATCAAGGTGGGATTTTATTTCAAGGTCAGCACTGAAAAGACTGCTCTGTCTGGGTGGCTTCTTTTACACCAAATCATATGTAAAATTATTTTCAGAAAGAATAGCAGGAAAAAATTCCTCTGCAATAGATGTTGGAAAGAGTCCCAGGGTAGTAAAAAGAGCTTCATGGCTTGAGGCCTTTCACAGTGATACTGAAAAAAAGTCTTCAGGAAAGTTTCTGCCTCTTCTTTCCCCCCACTGCCCTGCTGGATTCTTGGCCTTGCATTCCTATAAATGCATCCCTTCATATAAGGCATATGAAGTACCTGGAGTAATGGATCCTTCATTATTATGCCCTTGGCTACTTTCTATAAAACAGCTAATTAGAAATATGTGAAATCCCCAGACATTACGCTTTTTATTGTCAGTTTGATCTACTGAAAATGGAGTGCCTGTACACCAGTGACAATCAGATCTGTAAACTCTGTGCAAAAAGTCCTGAGGTGATCATCCCACACTGATGGACAGACTATGCCTAGGATTTAAAACTGAAGTCATGAGCAGGAAACAGAGATCCATTAATTTAAAAACATGAGCCTCCTTTTTTTTTTTTTTTTGACTCAAGATTCTCCTGTTTAATCCTTGAAATGAGAATCTAGAAAACCAGTATAGAAATGTTAAAGTCTTTATTCCCTTTGTTTGAATCTGACTGAAGTGCTGATATGGCACACCACATTTAATGCTTAGGCATCCTCAGCCAGGTCTTATCTTCATCCTATCCAGATGAGAATAATAATATGATCCTGAGACAGGCTCCTGACACATGCTAACTAATCCATTACAATGTGCAAATGAGGCATCTATAGCTGGGAATCACCTACATGGATTCATTTTCCTCTTGAAAGTACTTCATTTATTTCAAGTTTTTGATGTAATTGTTAGCAGTTACCAAAAATAATTTTATAGTTGTTTTTTGAATTGTCACATTGACTAATCTTTTCTGGTTTTAACAGCAAAATAAGTCCACACTTTCATTTCCCCTACAGGAACTCCAGATTTGTATTCACTTTCAGAACATCACTCTTCAGGACAAAAGTTTTCAAAGTGTTCCCACTTTCCAGGTACCAACACCACTGTATTAAAAAACATAAAATGTTTCAAAATCACAGCCTGAAAAGCATTCACAGGAAACTTTCATATCAACCCAGACTTTTTCAGACAATATTTCTTTGTCTACCTTCCCTAACCGGAACTGGAAACCTGCAAATCCATGAAATACAATCCCACATTGCTCCTGGTTTGTTTCATACAGCTCTCGCAGGTACCTGGAATGACGGACACACTTCTCCAGCTGCAGGTAGCTGGAAATAGATCATAAGCTGAGACCACGAGGAGGGAGGAGCAGGACCATGTGCTGGCAGGACAATGTGGCTGCAAAGCAGCCGGGCAGCACCCGAGCCTCTTGGTGCTGCTTGTACTCCAAGGTCTTGGCAAGGACTGAGCTAATGACAGCTTTACGCTCCAGTACAGACACACAGACATTGCACAGTTGCTCAGAAGTTGCTCAGACACACAGACGTTGCTCTCTTTATGCCCTTTGTATATTCCAGGCCCACTAGACATGGCCAATGCACTGCAGCTCTCCTCTCCCTTTCAGAAGTAAAAATTCAATTTAATTAGAAACCAAACAGTATATCAACAAGCAGCAACTATAAATGCACTGTGCATTACACATGAGACTTTCTGAGTGTCTTCATACAAGTGTTTCATCAGTCCTGAAAAGTCCTCCATGATTTAGAAATCCATGCTGACTTATGAGGCAGAAAAGAAGTGTACTGGAGCATTGATACACCTCTAAAAAGAGCAGTCACACCAGAAGCAAGGATGAAGTTCATCACTACTGCTCCAGAAAAAGCAGAGATGGTCATTAAAAGTTATTCAGGACAGGTAGTTCATACTTTTTTTTTTTTTATAGGAAGTTCACGTAACCGCAGGCATGCATTTTTTATTTGTAAATCCAACGTAAAATGCTTGATTTTGTCAATTCCTCCAATTTCCTTTCAGAAATTTTCCTTTGGAAATTTGTGTGGTTTAGGAAGGATGATACTTGATTGTGTTGTAGAACACTGCTAGGCACTGTGAGGATGACTCCTTAAATGAGCGATAATATTTTCTAATAAGTGATATTTTTTCTCCATGAACAAATTATTCTCTAAAGAACATCCCATTTAATTTTGAACACCTCTTTTAAAAACTAATAGAAATATTATTTCCATATTATCCCAAAAAACGAGGCAAAAACCTACAAAGAATTTGAAGTATAGAGTTGGAAGTGTTGTCTTCTTTTACTAATTTAGCATCCTGTCCCTAAGTATTTCAGATGTGAATAAAATGCTATTATTGCCAACACTGAACATCTCTTGCTGAATACAGAACATTTTCAGCATAACCCCCCCCCCCCCCGTTATACATTTCATGGCTTTTTTTTCTTTCATCTAGGGAATCCTAATTTCAGAAATGGAACAAATTAAAACTATCTTTTTCAGGTAATATGCTAAATTATTACAGGAACAATAGTTCAGCTTGTATCTACACGTGGAATATATTTATCTTCATAGTGTAGTGAACTTTGGTATTGTTTGTGATATGTGGGCTTTAGGGATCACAAAGTTTCTTGTTAACACTTTGGAAACCCTGCTTTGATAAAGAAATGGATTGGAGAAGGACTGAATCATCAGTACAAAGGTATGTAATACAAGTGGCAGAAAGTATAATGGATGGCAACATCTACTTTTCTGGATCTTTCCCATATTTTTTAAAGCAAAGATTTTTTCATTGAAAATACTCAAATATTTTCTAAATACTTCATAAAGTTTAGCAAAGAAGCCTCCTGAACCATGCCCCTCCTCCTCCTTGAAATGTTTAGAATTAAAATTTGTATGGTGTTCATCTTCTCTCACTTTCATTTCAAATTCTCACCTCCATTTTCAATCTCCTTACTGCTAGTTGGACCCTCCTCTAAGCAGGGACAGAGCTCTCAGCAAGGACAAATACTACAAAAAACTAAACAACTCTTACATTTTTTTCGTCCTGGCAGAAAACAGTTATTAAAGCAAAAGCTGTCTTTTCAGTGGGATCTTTAAAGCCAGGAAATAACTAAGCACAAGTTGTGCTTTCGGTAGCTCTGCATGGCACCCCTCTGGGAAGCACGGGCACAGCGCGGCCTCAGTGCTGAACGAAAATGGGCAGCAGAAATCCCAACTATCCCCGAACAACACCAGCTCCAGCTCCAGAAGCTCTGGGAGAGGCACCCTCAGGAATCCATTCCCACACCTTCCATTGACAAAACTCAGGAAATTAGCTGCAGATTCATGTTTTTTGTCTCTTAGGGGTGTTATGAATTGTTATAAATGATCAGTCGAAAGCCGATCGTTATCTGGCCGACTCCAGGAATTTATTTCGGAGTTTGAATAAACATCCGCCTCTCAGGCTGCTTGTGGTCAGAGACTCGTTTGGATTTCACAATCTTTATAAAATACATTCTTTGATAGTATGAATTATTTCTAACATATATTACATAAATGATCAGCCAGAAATCTAAATTAATAAATGCGAAAGATTTTATTTTCGCGACCAAAATATGGTCCTCAAAACCCATAGCCAAAGAGACAGCATTGAGCCCGGGTTCGGTGCTAGGTGAACCTGGATCCAACCTCCATCACATCCGATTCCCCTCTGTTCACGAATGCTGCTTTTTTATACAGTTTTGTTATGCCTGAGGCAGAGGTGCCCCGATTTCTTTTGTAACCCTGCATATGTACGAAGATTTCTTTCACTGTGCAGGGCTGGACAATTGCTGTTTTTGCTGAGTAGTACCAAGCGCTGATCATGTCATGTCAAGTCGTGTATTCAGCTATATGTTCCTTGACTTCAACTTCGGTTATCTTGATTGATGGTATCTACAGAGCCATGATCACCCTTCGGTGTTCCTTGGTGGCTCCGAGAAAGCCCATCTCCGCGCCTGGCCACGTTCTTTTATTAGTAAACGAGGCATTGTTCTCCTGCTGCCACCAGGAATTTTGTAATTCCAGTGTAGTAATCTGTCTCCACGTTGCTCGTGGTCTGAGCCTCGTTGGATGCTAGGTTCTCTTCACAATTTTTATTTTACACATTCTCCCCTTAAGCATGAACTGCTGTATACAGGGGACAAGCTCTGAATGCCAGACAGAGGAGTGTGAAGAGGGTGTGAGGGTGTGTGCAGCTACCAGAGTAATGATGAATGACCAGGATAAAAGACACCCGTGTGCGGGCGTCTACCAAGTCTAACAAGTACAGACGAATTTTACGACCCGTTTTTTTTTATCTAAGCACCGCCAGCCTACGAAGGCCAAGGCTGGTATTTCGAAAGAAGCCCTCTGTGAGAGCCCAGCCTCACTGCGGCGGGGCTGAGTCGGCACAACTGGCAA
>NW_005054391.1:398219-407885 GCF_000277835.1 Geospiza fortis
CGTCCCCCGGCCGCGGCTGAGGGAGGCGGAAAGCGACCGCGGCCTCCTGGGCCCGGGGAGCGGGAGATCCCGGGATCCCTGCCCCTGCACGGCCCGCTGTTTCCTGGGTCACCCAGCCACAAGAGCTGCCGGCTCCTCACTGTCCGGCAGGGATTGGCTGTGATTTCTGTTCCCCTTTGGGCCGGGCCTGCCCGAATGGGAACTGGAGAAAACCGAAAAGAGCTCTTCTCCGTCCTGCTCCCTCGCGTCACTCCCCCGCCTGCCTTGGGAAAACTCATGGCTCTCTCTCGGGAGGCGTTTGGGAGGCACTTCTGCTTGCTCGTGTTTCTGTCGGCGTCACTCTAATCCTTAACCCTGTTTTGACGGAAAAAAATAAAGCAGGAGTGTCTGTCCTTCAGTCGCCTGGGCAAGGCTGTTTTTCTCTGCTGCTGCGCAGAAAGGGTAGTGAAATGCAACGTGGTCATGAGATGCTGATTTTAGAGGGGATCCTGAAGTGACTGGCCTAGATTGGGCAATCCCTGTCCACATGCACCACCTAGATTAGTGCATGATGTGAATGGAAAGTGAGCTGGGAGGGGAGGAGAAGTCTGTACCTGCAAAATGCAAGTGGTACACCAGGAAGGTTAGAAACATGTCAGTGTGATTCTTACGGAAAGCAGTCTGTAGTCTGAAAGATGGAGACATAAATGTTTTTTTTGTTGGTTGGTCCTCGCCCCAGGAAAGTAGACACTGATTTTTGTTAAAAAGCTCGTTAGTGTGCATTCTGGATGTGTTCTCTGTAAAACTCTCTCAGTGGAGTCATCCATTCAGCTGTGTCACAGTGAGGGAAAAAGCTTTAGTGCTGTGTAATTCAGCAATTTGAGTATTTCACATGGTTTTCTATAACAGTTGCAAGCTATTGCAGTGTTTAGAATCTGTGTTTTTAAATCTGGACACCTTCAAGCAGAATGGAGAACAGCTAGACCAAAAAAAAGTGCATTTATTCTCCTGCTACCTTTTCGTAGTCGGAGATGGACAGCAGGTTTCTGTGGGCCATGTGGGTAAATGAGGCATTACAGTAGCTCCTTTCCTTGCACAAAGAAATGAACGATACATTCGATCTGTTGAAAGGCCACAGGAGTTCAGCTGTGTCCACCAAAATGTGTGTATGTTTAGGACTTAGAGATGAGGTTCAGTTCTTAATGTTAACAGTTCCTGAGTAGCAAATATTGCAATGCTGAAGAAGCAAAACCGGTGCCCATATCTAACGCTTAAACAGTGTGAGTGAGTAGCTAAATGAACTCTTTGGTTCAAGCACTGTTAGATGCATTGTCTGTATTTATCCAGTGCAGTAAACTTACCTGGAGCTGGAGCAGGCTGGGGTGAAAGGGGCCCTATCTTCATGCCATGCCTTGCTTATTTCATAAAATGTGAGTGAGGCATCAGAAAAGTAGTCTCTTCCTGTTCCCCTGCTTAGTGTGTCGCAGCAGTCTCTCACTGTCAGGAGCAGGCACAACCCTTTTTCAAGGGGAGCATTTCGTACCCAGGACGAGGAGAGCAGCTGCCAGTGGCTTTGTGTCTTTTCTGGGGTTTGCTTGTTCTCTCCCTTCATCCTGTATGTTCCAGTTTACTTCCAGATGAGTTGGAAGAGGAGAGCTGGGAAGCCCAGCTTTATGTGAAGAAAGGGGAACCTACTGTTTTTCTCTGGTTAGCAGTGAATCATCTAAAAATCAGATTATGGATTGTTGAAATTGGCTGTGCATGTGAAAGAGAGGAGTTGCCAGAAGGGTACACCCATGGGGTCAAAAGGGAGGAGCCAGGGGTGTTCCCTATTGGACTGTTCTGTATGCTAAATCATCTCTTGATCTTAGTCCTGGAAAGGAATACATTACTGTTAGGAATTCCTACATGCCATTAGAAAATTAATAAAATATTTTATTACAAAATTAGAAGTCTTGTCTGAGATCTCTGTTAGATGAATGCAAATTCTACAATACTCAAAAGTGTACATCTGATTGTTACATTATGGATAAAGCAAAGGCTTTTTATATTGAGTATATTCACTAAGATGTTCTAAAGTGAAAGATTGATGTGAATTGTGTCATTCTAGGGAAGTGTGACTGTAAATATGTTTATTTTCTGATGCAGCTTCCTGTTCCCTGCATTGATAGTGCATGGCGGCTTATCCTAACTCTGCCCTGAAGTGAGGTGGGAAACCTGTCCAACAATCCAGCATCACTTAACAAACAAGGTAATGATAAATTTGTATTTTTGGAAAGGAGATTAAAGGAAACCTGTGGGTCAATACTGTTTTATTTTTTAATGCTTAAATTAAAAAAAACTCCAGCAACCAACCAACTTGTGCAAAACCCTATGCTTTTAAATGTAATTTAGAGTTAATTAGGTTTTGTTGATGTGCCTGCAGTCAAGACTCCTATGTTGCAAAAGCTGAATAATGCATTAGTGAGCATTAACAATACTATAAAGCTCACAGTTTGATCACAGTGCCTCAGCAGCAAGGTGGCTTTGTTAATTGCTGGTCCCTTTTCCCTGCAGTTAGGCTGTATCCACCTACCTCTTACATGTGATGAGGAGAGCGAGTTTTGATCAATAATTGCTTGTGTCTTTTTGGGCTAAACAAAGGGCTTTGCCTGAAATCTTTGCTTTGTATTAAGTTAATTACCAAGACCTCCAGAAATTTAATTGCAGTCTAAAGATGGCATTATACTCCATCTTTTTAATGCAAAATATTGTCACTGAAACAGTAGAGTTAAATATAAAGAGGTGCATCAAGGAGTGTATTAAAGGCTTTAGCTGAGTGTCTTGTTTCTGGTAGGAGAGAATTTTCAGTGCGGTACTTCAAAAATAGACTGACTGTAGGAAAATTCATTTTTCTCATAAGGCACTGTGTTATAACATCCTTAAAGGTGAAAGAAAAATAGCTGCATGTCTGAGAGTTCTTTTTGTGCAAGTGAATGAACAATGTACTTGCCTGCATGTGGTTTCAAAAATCTTGAGTTGGATGTGGGCTGCTTATGTTTTAAGATGTCCAGTAATTGTATGTCAAGATGTTGTATGTTAAGATAACTGCTTCTTTAGTTGCTCCTCATTCCAGATCTATTGTTTTGCCCCTGTCCAAAACTTGAAAATAGGAGGGGACATTTGACTAACTATGTGGATCTCTTTTTGTGGTTTTTTTTCCCCTCTTATTCCTTTTTTTGAGTAACTTCACTGTAGTTTCAGATTTTTAAATGTAAAGCCTTTGTGTTTTTAAATGAGAGATGCTTAATACAAAGTGGTAATGTTTAAATTTTCTTAACTAAAATGTTAAAGATATAGTAGAAGTATATGCTGTGTGCTGCTAGGACACAAGATAGATACTCAGTGGCAGCAGTTGTTCACCTCTTAAAACACTGAGAGTAACAGACTGTTGTGGCCATGTGTTGAGCCCAATGAGTAGCTAATGTGTGGTCTATTGAGCTGCTTTTAAAAGTCTAAAATCTTGGTTAAAGTATCCCAATCAAAGTTTTCAAAAATTAAAAAATTGTATATCTTCCTTTCTGGAGAGGACCCCTCAGTGAGTTCTGATCATTTGTGTGATAAAACCAATGTTTAGCTCTGCACAAAAGTTTAGAAAATCATGCATGATTCAGCTTGATCCCCTTAGTAAAGCTACCTTAGAGCCTGAAATCTTTGACATATTTGTTCTGGCAGTCTTTTCTTAAATGAAAAAAAAAGCCATTTGTTCTTTTTTATAAGGGAGGGGCATGTAAAAGTAATCGAATTAGGTGATAATGTAAAGCTTCAGAACTGTCATCAGATAGATTAAAATAACTAACACTTTAGTTTTCTGAAATGTTCTTAATGTTTTGCTGCTAACAGGTCTGAGGTGATAAGGAATCCACCATGAATGGGCAGCTGGACTTAAGTGGGAAGCTGATCATCAAAGCTCAGCTTGGGGAAGATATTAGGAGAATCCCTATTCATAATGAAGATATCACCTATGATGAATTGGTGCTAATGATGCAAAGAGTTTTTAGAGGAAAACTTCAGAGCAATGATGAAGTCACAATAAAATATAAAGATGAAGGTAAGGTTTAATTACTACTGTTGCAGTTTAATTGGCTACTCTTGGTCTGATATGGTTTATCTATGGATAGAAACTTTGACATTCACCTTTTAGAATTGTCCAATGTCACGGGCAAATGCAAGTGATTTCTTGTGAAATCTTTTTGATCAGACAATAGAAGCTATATTTCTTTATCTCTTGTTATGCTTTCTTAACAGCATTTCCTCCATTTCTTTCCTGAAATATTTTCTCAATTTTTCTCTTGGAACATGCACTTTTTGCTGTTGCAAGAAGTTGATTGCAGGTTTTCTCTTCTGTTCATTCATTTAATCTTTTTTTTTTGAGTTTTCAGTGGTTTTGAAGGTGTAAAGAGAATAAGCATGTATGACCTAACACAAGTTCTCGTAAGACTGAAAACTTGATCTAGGTGGTAGTAATTCTTGATTGTTTTTGTCCATCAGTAAAGATTAGAAAAATAATTTTAGCTTGAAATAATGCATTAAAAGTTATCTTTCCTCTCTGGGACCATTTGAATCTGTTGCACATTGGTTGTTCCAAAGAAAATATTGATCATTAGTGTTAAAACAAACATAACCTTAAGGACTTCCACAGAATGAGGAGTGAATAAGCCTTTGAGATGCATACAGACAGAGAGTTATGGTTGGAGGGCTTTTCCTCTTTGAATGTCAATGGGGCATGGATAAGTTACTTAATTTGGGACAGAGGCATGGTGTTCATAAAATGAAACTTGGAATGAAGTGCTAAAATCCAAAGTCTCTTAAAGATTATGCTGTTGCACAGTAAAAAGTGCCATGTTACTGAAGCATTCGTGTTCATTTCTCTCTATAGCCCTAGGAAACTTTACTGCTGCCTGTGCTGCCTAAAATGTCAACTTCTGTTTATATATCTAAGCAATAAAATTTCACTTTGAATAACTCTGAGACATTTTTTGAGGTTCATGAAGTTTTTGAGATGCTGCTTATCAAAATTGTAAGTAGTGTATGTCTTGCGTCTTGACCAATATTTTGGGTCTTGATCTTTAGTTAGAGGGAGCTCAGTGGATTTGTGGTTGTTTTGTTTTCCCTCTCACCACATTTTTTTTCTTTCTGAAATGAGAAAGGTGAAAGGAGATGGGATGCTTTTTCACTAGATTAAATCAAGTTAGTTACTTTGGTTTTTTTTGCATTTTTACCCATGCTTTAAATATGGTCATTTGGGGGTTCTGGTGTATACTACTCTGTTTTATTCTGAATAAGATAATGATGTATGATGGAGACAGTAATAACAGTTTCATTCTTTGGTTGTCTTTCACAGTCTAGACACTTCCTGCTTTCACTTCTAGTTTTCTTTGTCTCAGAATTGTATTTGGTTTGCATGGCCAGGTTTTGGTTGTGGGGGGGCTACAGGGGAGGCCAAAGCCAGGCAGCTCCAGGACAGACATGCTGCTGGCCAGGGCTAAATCAGTCAGACATAGTGGTAATGCCTCTGTGGTAACATATTTAAAAGGGAAAAAAAAAGTTAGGGCACAGATGTAGTTTTGGCCAGAGAAGAGAGGAGCAAGAATATGTGAGAGGAATAGCTCTGCAGACACCAAGGTCAGTGGAGAAGGAGGGGCAGGAAGTGTGCTCCAGGCAGCAGCGCAGAGATTCCCCTGCAGCCCATGGTGCTGACCATAGTGAGGCAGAATGTGCTCATGGAGGTCCATGGAAGTGCAGCCTGTGGAGGAACCTTACACCAGAGCAGCTGGATGCCTGAGAAGAGGCTGTGACCCTGTGGGAGGCCTGTGCTGAACCAGGTTCATGGCAGGACCCATGGAGAGAGGAGCCCATGCTCAGGCAGGTTTCCTGGTAGGACTTGTGACCCTTGGGGGACCTGTGCTGGAGCAGGCTGGTCTTGAAGGGCTGCACCCAATAGAAAAGTGACCCACGCTGGAGCAGTTCCTGGAGAACTTCTGTTAATAGGATGTACTCACATTGGAGGACTCTCCCATGGGAGGGACCCCAGGCTGGAGCAGAGGAAGGACTCCTCTGCCTGAGCAGTGGCAGAAACCATAACCTTTGTTCCCTGTGCCTCTGCACCACTAGAGGACGAAGAGATAGAGCTGGAAAGGAGAGAGGGGTTGAAAGGTGAATTATCCTGCTTTGATTTTGACTGGTAATAAATTGAGTTAATCTCCCCAAGTTGAGTCTGTTTTGCCCATGAGGGTAATTGATTTGTGATCTCTCCCTTTTCTTATATCTTGTCCTTTGTTCTCTGTCCTGGCCATTTGTGGAGGGGAGTGATGGAATGGCTTTGGTGGGATGCCCCTGGCATCCAGCCAGGGTTAACCCACCACACAGAATGTATACTACTCCACTGTGATTTCAGCGTGTGTTATGCTAGCTGATCATCACTGCTGCAAACTGTGTGGTAGCTGATCATCACTACTGTAAACAAATAAATGTTCTTGCTATCAGTTAGTTGCAAGTGGTCAAGGAAAATGTTAACAACGCTTCAGTTTGCTTGTGATATGAGAGGTGTTACATCCTTAACTTCATTTCAGCTAAGTTAAGGTTCTTCTTTAAATCTGTTTCAGTCATTGGATGCATTGGATGATGTATATAATAGATATAGTAATATATACATTTTAGCAATTTCTGTTTTATTATTTATCCCTGCAGACCTGCAGGAACGCTTGTCTGGATCTGTTATGAGGAGATACCTTAAACTGATCAAAGGATGTCCACTACTTCCATAACCTCCATCTGTGTCTTCTCTGAATTCATATGCACAGTCTTTCAGTGTTCAAAGAATGTTTCATCTACCCCTCCATATTCCTACATTATATTTAGGTTATGTGGGGCTTTTATTAATTACCAGAGAAAAGAAGCCTCAGGTTGAATGCTGCTTTTGAAGTCAAGTTTTAGATTCAAGCTTTCAAACCCCTGAGCTAAGGAAATTACTCTGCTAGATGTGAAAATTTTCATGTGCTATTTAAAGTTCTTGAACACACATAACCCAATGTCAGCTAAAAAACCTCAACCCCAAACTAAAGAGGACTGTCAGCAGTGAATTTGTGTGAATCAAAGAGTAAAATTGCATCTTAAACGCACCATGTAACTGAGTTACACTTGCTAAAAGGCCCTGTGGAGCCAATAACAGGAACTTTACTTTTTTTAAAGTTATACTTGAATTTAAAACAGGGTGTAATGTGAGATTGGCTTTTGCTCTTGTTCTTCATTACCTTGTAACAGAAGATTGTTTACTCATGCTGCATGTATTCAAGCTGCTGTGCTAGTCAGTAATCTCAGCCTCTGTTAAATTTACTAGAGTGTGGGGAAAACTACATTTTGATGTAGTGTGGTTTTTTGATTGTGTAGGGTTTTGTGGTTTGTTTTTATTTTTTTAAAAATGGACTAAATGAGAAATAAAAGGGTGGATAAGCCTAATAGATAATGAAGCTTAGTAGATGAGGAAACAGCTGGCAGGGCAAAGGAATGAGTCAGATTTCTAATGTTATGAATACATCATGGTGATGCAGCATTAATGCTGAAATACCTTGCACAGCCCAGTGGTTAGTTTAAGGGAGTCACTAGTTTATAGAAAGAAAAAAGTTAGAATTGGCATAACAGAAAATGTGGTACATGGGAAATTGTAGAGAGGGAAAGCGGTGTCCCTTGTAAAAAATGAGAAAGATAAATTCCTAAAATAACAAGATTAGAAGGAAAAATAAAGGAAAGTCTGTTTTATTTTTCAACAGAAAATAATTAACATTGTGTAATCCTATCTGTGTCATGGTAACAGGAATTAAGCTTCATTGGCATTCCTTAAGATGAAGAGTTTTTTTACTATATCTAATATACTTAAATTGTCAGACACTTCTGTGACTTGACATATACCTTTTGAATCCTAGCTTATACTCTACTTGGATAATAATTTGATGCCTGTCTATAGGAACCATAGAACTGACTTTATGCATCTAACAAGATTCTGTACTTGGTACTTCACGGCCTTTTTTTTTCTGCCAACAATTTAAAATAGAAAATTTGTTCATTATTCTTAATGCCTTCAACCTAAAGGCTAAAATATGTGAGGGAGAATTAGGATGGAATGATCCCAGTTCTTTTGGGTGACATTAATCCATGTAAGCCATGTGTATTGATGTGCATTTTCTTTTCACTGTGCAGGATAGACTGCTAAGAACATGCATCTTTGTTCAGGTGGTGAATCTGAATGTTGACTGGTATGACAGAAGAGCATCAAAGGATGGTTTGTCAATGTTGTGGCTTGCTCAGAGAAGTAATTACAATTTATTGTGTTACCATGATGATAAGGAATAGAAGGGTTTTGTGTTAAGACACCGGTGGGTTTTGGTATCAGCACTTCGGAAAGGTTACTGAAAAGCTGGAGAAAGTGTTGAGTTGGAGGGAGCACACACCTCATCATACCCCTCTTTACCGCCAAAGTAAAAAAAGATCTGTTTAACTTTGATAAAGTCTGATTGTCCAAGTCATGTTATGGATCATAATGGCAAACAGGGACACTGAGCCTCCTCTTCCTGGCACTGGCAAGGTGGCACCAGGGAGGCTGTGTGTCTGTACTCACTTTTAATGTGTGCACTCCAGGACAAAAAGAACTTGGAAAAGCTGCAGAGGGGTTTAGCAGGGTGTGGTGAGGACAGGGAGGGGCTTTGTGCAGGTGGGAGCATTGGAGGGAGCTGGGCTTATTCACTGTGCTGCAGAGGGGGCTGAGGGCAGAACCAGTGGAAGGGGAGTTGCACTGTGAGCATTGAGTGCAGTGTGACCATTGAATGTGAGCAATTTGCAGTAGCACCAGATGGCAGCAGCCAGAAATTGCAGTTTGAGAAGTTGAGCATGAGTTTTGGCCAGGAGGGCAGTGTGTCACTGGAACAGGCTGCCTGGTGGGGTTTGGAGCCCTTGCTTCTGGAGACTTTCCAGTCTCAGAGAATCCCTGACTGATACTGCTATCAACAGATGTGAAAGTAAAAACAGGACATAAAAAAAAAACTTGAGAGGCAACACTATTTCTTTCAAGAAAACTTGAAACTTACTTTATATGCCATCACTTTATTAGTGTTTGTAACTTCATTTTGTTAGAAAGCACCTTCTTTGAAGACTGACACTTCAGGCACTGTGAGGTGTTAACTAATAGTACTTAAGAAAACCTTCCTTTGCAGAGGTGTTACTTGTAGTCATGGGTGACAAACTTAGAATATGTAGTTCTTCAAATTCTGAGCTGTTTCTACTTGATATCATGCGTTTTATTACTATTCATACTGAAGCATTATTTTCTTTGAAAATTTTAACCATAACTTAGATACAGTTTGCCCTTGTCACCAATGTGTAAGGAATTTATATACACTCAGAATTTTTAGGCAGTGATCTGTAATTGGAAACATGTTCCTGTGTCTGTCCACAGAGCCCCCTTGCTGCAGTGTTTTGTGGAGGAGTCTGGGCAGCCTGGAATTGGCTTTGTTCCAAGCTGTGTGGCATTTATCTAAACACTGTTGCTTTTCAAGGTGAAACTTCACTCGGTGTTTCACCTCTGTTATGAAACTGCTCAGGCAGGAAGTGTTCCTGCTATACCTTGTGCCAGTACACGTTTTCCTGATCATGTGC
>NW_005054391.1:407902-420462 GCF_000277835.1 Geospiza fortis
ATGAATAACCTGTTGAACATGTTAAACACCAGAAAATCTGTCCTGACAAAGACAATAGTCTTCTTTTAGTTGTGATTTTGTTGAGTAACCAAGATGTTAACATAGCTTTCCTTGACTCATCTTAAAAATTGTGAGAGACCAGACTTAATGGGAATTTTTTATCTCTTTTGAGGATTAATACAATTAAAGATGATCAGTGCTTTGTATCGTAAGAATAAATGATCCCATCCAGTTCTAATATAGTTTCTGGGACAGATGGCAATGTGCAAATTCATTAGGATCCTCTGACATGTGACATGGAAGAAATTCCATGCCTAAGAGGTGTGACTTTGTGTAAAATTCCTGTTTGAGAGAAGTTTTCTTTATTTTAGCATCTTCATGTCTTCATACTTATTTGTGGGTTAAAGCTGAAAGAGATCTTTACTATTCACTTCTATACATGAAATTTGTTTTTCAGCAAGGGAATGATAATAGTCTTGCAACTCGTGTTCTAGACATTTGAAATTTTATTTTGGTTTTTAAAAATTGAATTGGGGTTGGCTTGTGCCATTTATCTGACTCTTGTCTGTTCATGAACAGCACGATTCTGGAGCCACTTGGTGTAGGCATTTCACTTATAACTGGTGGCATCATTCTTCCTGGTGTTGGACTTGGTGAACTCTTAGCTCGAATTTTTCAGAATGATGAACTATATGGAACATCAAAGGGCTAATGTCAGAAGATTCCCTTTTGGAGCCATTCATGCTTCTGTCTTACCTTCTGTGCACAATTTCTCTGCACACTGATTCTTGCACTCAAATAATAAAGATTTTTTCTAGTGAATTCACAATCAAATAGGAAGGTTATTTTTGAGTAATGAAGGAAGACTTCTGTCCTGATGTGAAGCTCAGTAGTCATAGGCTGTGATTTTAATGTAACTTTTTCTTGTTCTTTTCAGATGGAGATCTTATAACAATTTTTGATAGCTCAGATCTCTCCTTTGCAATTCAGTGCAGTAGGATACTTAAGCTGACATTGTTTGGTAAGTATAGAATACTGTGTTTTTCTCTGTCTTTTAAATAATATTTATTAAAATTCAGGCAATGGACTTCACTGAGAGGTACAAAACACTTTAATTTGTCGCCTTAGAAGGTGAAGAAACTGCAGTCAGTAAGTTGGTACTGCTGAGTTAATACATAATACCTGCTTTCTCTTGTTGTTTTTCGTGAGACCTTTTCATGAGACTTAATGGAAATGGAAACTACTGATTTTTTACACTTGCTCAAAGTGTAAAAAGCATTAAAGTATTTGGCATGTGTGCATATACATGTGATCAGTGGTTCTTTCTTCCTTAGTGCCCTTTTCCATGTTCTCTTCCACTCTAACATTTGTGGGGTTTTCTTCACAGGTGCATGAGAATTCGAAACTGACACCTCGCAGTGGTGCACTGCTCCAAACTAGTGTTAGTTGTTTGGAGTTGAATAGATGTTAACGTTTATCCTTTAGCCTTTGTGCAAAAGTTCTTTATTTTCAAACTACCATAGGTAACTTGGCATGTAGTTCCAAGCCTTTAACTTGGACACTGGCCTTATTTATGAATCGCAGCAGTGTTATGTGGACTGTGTTAGTTCTAAAGGGACACTTTCCAGAACCACTGTATCATTCAGGGTATATTCAGGGAAATGAGTAAACAATGCAGACACTAACTGTGGACTTTGGTACTTTTTAGCTTTTCCTGAACTGAGATTATATTAAAGGAACAGTAAGCTCTAGAATGAGTTCTCTGTGTAGACTAAACTTTGTCACTTTAAACTCGGCAAAGGATGATGATGCTACAAGCAAATAAAAGTTGGAATTTTTTGGTCATCTTAAACTGGATGTTACTACAGTCTTAAGTTTTATCTAATTGCTGTTTTGCAGTGAATGGCCAACCAAGACCTCTAGAATCCAACCAGGTGAAGTACCTGCGCCGAGAGCTGATAGAACTTCGCAATAAAGTCAATAGTTTACTGGACTGTATAGAACCGCCAGCGGAACCAGGGCTTTCCACTAACCTGCCTGAGAGTGGTAGGCAGCCTGGCAAAGAGTTGTTTGCTTTGATTTGCAGAGTGGTGTGCTGTTTACAAAGTGAAATATGGATAATTTTTAATTGTTGCTTGATGGCCCAGAACCTAATTTTTAATGCTTTAGTTATTTCAGAGACAGGATTTTTGTTCGATGTATCTGGAGTAAAGCCCTGAACTAACTTAGGAATGGAACTTCAGAATCTGAGGTTTTGTTGCAATGTATGAAAACACTGTAACTAACACCTGTGAACTCCAGCAATGTCTTTTGAGGGCTTTTAGCCAAATTAATAGTTTGTTGTTGCTGAAGAGTTCTTGCTCGCAGTTGAGTAGTCCCTCTGCTTACTTTGGGCTAGCTCTGGTGCTTATCTTGTGTTGCTAAGCAAGTTTGATTCACTAAAACAGTAAGAAGTGAATTCAGCAAAAATTATATCCACTTTTTTTGCCAGGTTAGGAAATTGAATCTACACATTTTGCGCTCAGACCAGCATCAGAGCTGTCTCAGGGTAAGCAGCACAAGGGTGCAGGTAGGGGTGGGAAAGGATTTTTGGGGGAGGGCAAAATGGGAAAGAAAATCTTATTCTAACAGTTTTGAGGTATTGAATTCCTAGTTTAGGGCAGTTGTACTGCAAATATTGTATCTCTGTGTGCTTAACTACGGAGTTTAGGTAAGCCAGACACAGAAAATAATGACATAAAGCCATGAAGTACAGTAAAGCCCTGAGTAAAGAGGTGAACTGAGAACATTGGCCTGCCTTTTAGGAAATGTTGCTTTTGTATTTGCACTTTGAAATTTTACTGCTTTTGTTGCTTAAAAAAATCTCAGCCCTGTTCCTACAATACATGCAATTTGTAATTTCAGTGGAATACCATGGATTCTGGTTACAAACTACTTGAAAGGAGGTTAGAGTGATGATCTAAGAGTGTAAACAAAACTAGCCAGTCTGTATCTATCTGTAGTTGTTTGTTTTTAACAGAAAATGTATAACTCTTAGGTAAGGCATTTCTGAGCAATTCAGCTATGCGTATAGTTGCAAAGATCTCAACCTCACCTGTCAGCTTAGGAGAAACTAGTGGAGAAAGGTAGAGTACAAACCAGAAACTGCAGATGAAAAAGCACCATAATAAGTTGGAACTATGCTGTATGTTTTCCTAATTTTGGATTCTTTGTGGACAGTTCATTTGTTTGAAGCAGGAGCTTTGTGCCTTTGAATTTCAGAACTCATGATATATTATATTGATAGTCCACAGTGTTAGTGTATCTTTGAGTAACTGTGAAAGAAACCCAAGCTTTGTGATCTATCCTAGTTTGAGATACATCAGTGATACTTCACTGCTATCCTAACTTGCACATTGCAACAGTTACATTTATAGAGCCCCCCAGCTGTGCGGTGTTGCGATTGCTGCAGTGCAGTGTGTGTGTGTGCTGGTGTTTCAGTTCTGGAGAGCTGGTAACCGGGCGTTTTGCTTTGTAGATGCTGTAGATGGTAGGGACGAAAAGCCTGCTGCTGCTGACGCTAATGTTAAGCCATCCACTCAAGTTATAGCAGCGAGCATGTCTGCATTCGATCCGCTAAAGAACCAGGATGAAATCAGCAAGAATGTCATGTCAGCCTTTGGCTTGACAGATGATCAGGTGTCAGGTAAGGATGTGGCTGGTGAAAAGGAAAGCTAAACCTGTTCATAATCAATTGCTCCAGTTTTGATTTGTCACAAAGCATTTGTATGTTGGATGTATTAAGCTGTGTTCTGTGTTCACTATGTCTTCAGAATTCTAAAACTTGCTATGTTAAGGTGTTGTGTCTATGTGCTAACTTTCGTATACAAAATATTGAACTGCTGCTGTTGATTTTAGTGTTGTGTTTTAGCTTAGAGTACAAAATGGCTTCATTTTTAAAAAATTGTAATTACTTAAAGCTGTTGTGTGGACTAACTTAATTGGTATCTGTCAATGATAGTAGAACTCACTGCTCTCTGCTTTAAGGTTTGATCTTGCAGTTCATGTTCTTGGCCTGTGCTTCTGCTCTTTGGGTCATTCAGAATGTGTAGTATGATCCCACCTTTTCTCTGTTTCATTTTAGAAGTAAATAGAATCAACGTTTTTACTGTTAACAGAAAGGAATAACATACTTGTCTGAATTACATTTATTTTTGAAGAACTGAAGGACTGCTGGCCCTAGTAATAGAATGCTAAGCATATGAAAACTGACTATACTAAATGAATGCTGTCAACTTGAGACAGGATAACTGAAGCTAGAAAAGCAGTGTAGAATGTGATAAGGAGTGTGATGCAGAACTTAGGGAAGTGATTTTGCACAGGACCTGTGCAGGCCTGGCAAGGTTTAGTGGTTCATTGAAACATGAGAATGGAACTGCTGTTAGCTGACAGGATTTGCTGTGTACTCTCATCTCCAGAGCAAGTGAGTTTATATGTTGTGTGAAGTAATGATACAGATGAACAAACCAGTAGGAGCTGGAGGTCATTCTCCAGTATGCCTGCCATGGCAAAAGAGGGGAGTGAAAGTAATAGATCTGCACACAATCTGTGTGATTGTGACTGTGCAGTATCTAAAGTTGTACCCACAGACAGTGGTTGACTTCAATATGAAGTACAGGTCTGTGGACCAGGCCTATTGTGTGATCTCTTCCTCGTTGGCACATTTTGGGTATTGTCACAGCATGGTTCTTTCACAAACCAGATGAAAACTTGCAGTGGGCTGTCTGAACAAGTAAACAATAGCAAGTGAAGCACAACTGGCAGAAAATATGAGTTAATTTTTGAATGAGTGGTTGTGATCAGTGGTAATTCAATATTTGTGTCTCCATAATTATTCTGAGAGAGGGAAATTACTTGACCATTCTTTGAATGTGCAAAGAGCTCCCCAGAGGACCATTTAAGCAGGGTATAAGAAATCCCATTTCTAAAGCTGCAATCCTGCAGTTATGTATATAAGTGCCAATCAAGTAGTAGGCAGATTTAATTAACTTTCCCCTAATAAGGTTAACCTGAAAACACAATCAGGGACTTGTTGGATGCATATTTATATTGCGTAAATATAAGTATCTTAAAATTGCAGATGTATTGGCAGCAGTTCTAGTACTTGTGCTTAACTTAAAGTGTGTATTTGAAAGTAGTGTCTCTTAGCATTCATACAGTTGGAAAGATCCAGGTTTAAGCTCCCTTGTTTCTAACAAAATATTTTGCATTAAGTTGTAGTATATTATATTTGTTCAAATGTGTGTTTCAGAACTTCTTACTAATGTAGAGAAAATTTGAATGCCCAGTTTCCATGCTGTCTTTGGGTGTCAGCTGGAATATTTTCAGAATTAGCAGAGCAGACAATTGCTTTTAGACTAGAACCTGCCATATCCTTTCTGGGACTGTGATTTTAACACCTCTTTGGAGGTTTTCTGTTCACGTGCTATTTGACTATCAGTAAAACACTTTGTGGCCTGGTCCATGTGTTTCACAGCAAGATGCTAATCCATTTGGATAGCTCCATGCAAGCTTTTGCCTTTCCTCCAGATAAGAAAAAATAGGTAAGTTCATGTTGTGTCCAAATGTGGCAACTCCTCAGTGTGTGTGTGTGCAAGGTTAACACTTGAAGCTATTGAAAAAATATGCTGTCTTGAAGGGTTTTACCTCACAAATGAATCAGGTTCCTCAGAAGAATGAAATCTGAGTGACCTAGAGATAGGTGGAAAATTCTGCCCCCTCTGCCTGCCCCTCCCAGTATTTTCAAATGAAAGTTTCGGCGTGCAAATATACACTTAGTTTTAGCTTGGGTATGACATACATGTAAATCTGAAGTGGAAAAAATGTTAAAAACATTGCAAGGGAGGGATCTAGAATTTTTTAATTCCAATTTGATGTTCATTTCACATACTGTATTTTGTTCTTGCTCCTCTAGGACCTCCCAGTGCCCCTGCAGAGGAGCGGTCAGGAACACCGGACAGCATTGCTTCCTCTTCTTCTGCAGCCCATCCCCCTGGGGTCCAGGCACAGCAGCCACCCTACCCCAGCACGCAGCCACAGACGGGGCAGGTGGAAGGTAAGCAGGGTGCTTTTCTACTGTCCAGGATGTGAAGGATGTTGTCTGATTCTGCCTTGAATTAGCAGACCCCAAGTGGATACCAAACTGCCAATCCGTGTGTGCCCCTAGGCAGAGCAGCTTTTGTCCTTGCTGCCCGTGCTGGTCCCGACAGAAACAGCAGATGGAGCAGTGGCTCTGTTTGAAAGGGCGGGTCGTGTAACACGAGAGAATTTTCGTGGTACTGTTTTCTGCTTGCATCTGTGCTCTTGTCATACACTGTGTGTTGTGTCAAGCTTTCTCTCAACTCACAGTTTGTGGACTTGTCTACTATGTATTAAAACTTGTTTACTCACCATTTCTATCTAACAGACTGGAGCTAGTATTTCATTGCTTCCTTTTTGTGTATGGCTCTGTGCTAGTCAAATTAAACCCTGTAACTGTCTTAAATGCATGGTACTTCCTTACAACTCCTGAGAGCTCGGCTGGCTCTCCTTTAAAATTAAGGTCTTAACTCTGGTATTCAGATTTGTTTGCACTATGCCCTTAAAAAAGTTATTTAACTTCTCAAAATTTACATATTCTGAGGTTTCCTACATTTGGGCATCATTTCTTCTGGTCCTATCTTCTAAGTGCGCTGAGCCTTCAGACCTTCACACTTCTGGATTAAACTGTCTGTGAAATAACCTGCTGTGTTACTTCTTCCTCCATATGAAGAATAATATAAAATTTTTTCTGTGCTGGTGTAGGCACACATGAGAGCCCCCTGATGCTTGCTTTACTGATGCTCAGACAAGTGCGAGATAGTGATCACAGTATCCACAGTCACTTGGATTGTCTTGCCTGAAGGGAAAAAGTAACATTTTGATCGAGCACAGCATTTGAACAGCTGGTACTTATGTATAATATTTAAAGAGAAATGAATACTGCTGGTTGAAGTGGAGCTTATGAAACACTTATTTTGCTGCTTTCAGCCTTTTCTCGCTTATTAGTCAAGTGTTATAACATAGCAAGAGACATCTTTGTAGCTTAAAGATAGAGCAGTTTGGCGTTTATGTCTAAAAGTTACTTTTGCAAAAAAGGGCTCCAGGTTCTTCTATTGGCAGCCAGAAAACTTAATGTTCAGAAACCATATTCTCAGCTACTGAACTTGCATTTTATGAATTTAATTTTTTACTTTAGTTTAATACAGTAAGGTAAGAAGTTTTAAGTGTTGTTGTTAAACTGGAATTGAAACAAAGAAGTGAAGCACTTAAAAGCACTAGCAACACTAGCTTGGAATCCTGTATGGCTGCTAACACCAGGGAAAGGGAAAAGTGTTTCAGTAAAACTCATCTTACTTGGGGAGAAGATGTTATCTAGGCTCATGTGTCAGAGTAGATGTAGTGATTCTTCTAAACTTGGGTGAAGGAAAGTATAGTACAACAGTACTAATTTTAACGGGTATGATCTGTAGCTTTATGTAGTTTTTATTACTGCTACTGCACTCTTTTAAGTATTGATTATATTTTCTTCACTCTGTGGTTCAGTCTTTGGGAAGAGATCAGAAGTAACTTTTGTCCTTGTTCATTAGAAATTAGAGATACATTGCTTATGCTGTGCGTGGTATGTATGTGGTAAACAGCTGGATAGTGTAAGTGCAATTATCAATTTAATTCCAAAGTGTTCAAAGACTTTTCTTTGAAACATGGAGCAGTTTTCTATACATCACTGAGGTTTGATAGCACCTCAGTCCAGGGGTAATTTGGGGACTTCTACTGTTCCCCCCAAGCAGAACTTTGGATAGGTTTTGATTGGTTTTCACCAGGATGGACTCACATAAATGGCCCTGCTCGTGAACAGCAGGTTCTGTTAGAAAATAGTTTTGAAACTAATTTGAAATTATTAGTTCACTTCATAAAAAACCCAAAATTCCCCAAGCTCTGCTTCCCCCACACACTTTCCCAGTACTTTGAAGATGACTGGTGATGCCAATCATGTGTCAGTCATTCTGGTGTATCAGGGTTTATTTATTAATGGCTTTCTCTGCCAGTAAACACTGTGATGATTATGATTTGATAGTCACACATAACAGCCTAATAACCAGTCACCTCACTTCTGTGTGCTGATACTACTGAAGGGCTGCCTCCCTTGAGAAGTTTTCAGCATTCACTAATTTGAATTAAATTAATCCAGCAAAAATGTTCTAGTACAATGCTGTGTCTTGTGGCCTCTGCTTTTCTATCACTAAATTCAGTCCTAAACACACACAAGAAGCAATTATATACAGATGTGGATGCTTTTTTAGTCTCTGCTGAAATACATGTGAAATCTCAGTCCCATAAGCATTTCATGATCTTCTAGGGAAAAGAATGTTGTGTGAATATATGTAAATGGTCTGTATTCTGAATCAGACTAAAAGTCTTTTTCAGTGCACAGGAACAATGGTCAATGCTGGCAGACCTTTCACTGCAATAAGCACTGCTAAGTACAAAACCAGACATCAGTGCTGTAGCTCATCTAGTTTTCAGAATAAAAACCCAGGGAAAGAAAAGACACTGTGTCTGAGGACCTAGAGTATCCCTGCCTGTATTCATGGCTGTAAATTAAGAATGTTTTCTTAAATGGCACTGGAGCATCTCTCTGTTCCCCACTAACACCTCAGCCCTGGAGAAGACAGCAAACCTTCTCAGAAACGTTTGGTAAAACTCCATGCTGTTTCTTTGCTAGCTCTTTACCTGGGATTTCCAGCAGGTGCCAGTGTGGTCTCTCTGTTAGCCTGTAGGAAATATCCCAAGATAGGCAGCCTGCTGGTTATTCTCCCAGAACTTCCCCATGTCAAATAAGCTTCAGAAAGAGAACTTTCTGAGTTTGTAATTCTTAATTATCAAGCTAACAGGCGTAAATTCTGTTCAAGCCTTGTGTTTTGCACTCATCATCCCACAATAATTGCACACCAAATAATATTTTAAGTGACTGCATCTGTATAAAGTATTCTAAACACCTTAGTGTGAATATAAAATACTGTTACTTTCAGCTGCAAGTAATACAGATAAAAGAAGAAATAAGGAGTTACTTTAAATCACTGTGGACAGGGGTCTGTCTGGGAGAACTTGGAGCAGAGTCGAGTTGCTTTTGTCTCTGTGCAGCTCTGAACATAGAGTTTACAGTCTATTTATACAGTCTCCTGATCTTTGCAGAATGAATAATAGTACAGTAACACTTCATAATAGTAAAGTTTCCATGTCTGCTTCAGTTCAGCTAAGCTTTAGTTTTGGCATATAATTGATTTTGTTCTTTGACTGACTTTCTAGATTGAAAAACAGCAGAAGCATAAAGCCTCAACAGGACCCGTAGGTTGTGTAAACAAATATTCTGCCTCTTCTGGCCAAGAAATTGAAAACAGTGAATGTAGGAAAAATAAGCATTGACTTGGACTACCCAGCTTAAGAATATATGGTGTTATTTTTGCTTCTGGTGTATACTGCTGGGTCTCTTAAGAAAACTTGGCAATGCTAAGAGATGGATGTCTTATCTGGAAAATGTGGTCAGCATAAATAATGTACCACTTGCTTACAGTACTTGGTTGCAGAAATGGTCTTAAAAAGCTAATCTAAACAGACAGTCTGAGGACATGTTTAACTTTTGAAGTACTTAATTTACAGTGTAAGTTCTGGAGCAGTTATGAAGATGTTTAAAGATTCTTGGTCTGTTACCCACCAGAGTAGTGCCAACTAAGGTGCATAGATTCTGGCAGCCTCTGAAAATGTGCAATAGTAAGCCTCTTTAGATAAACTTAATTTAGTCAGAGCAGCATGTTTCAGAAACTAAAATTTGTACTTTGATGTCACTGGGTTTGTTTCTGTGATGTTGAACTGTCAGGGTATCGTTCACTGTAATGCACCAGGGTACTGGGCTTCATCGAAATGCGTTTTTAATCCCTAGGTCAGATGTATCAGCAGTACCAGCAGCCTGGTTATCCTGCTCAGCAGCCGCAGGCTCAGCCCCAGCAGCAGTACGGCGTGCAGTACCCAGGTAAGCAGCTCTGCAGCAGCAGCTCCTGCAGTGCCCAACCCTGTCAGGCTTCAGTTCCTGGCCCTGTGGGGCAGGTCAGGGTGCTGAGCTGCTCGGGTGCCTGTGTTCCTTGTGGGAACTGGCACAATTCAGAAATTGCCAGGAAGAGAGTGCTGTAGCTGTTTAAGTTGTTAATATGTAGTCAGAGTTCAGTCCTGCTTGATTGTGACCAAAGGCAGACGTCGTTACTGATCAGCAGAATGCCTTGTTAGAAAGGCAGGCAAAATGAATCACCTGAAGGGTGAGCAGCCTTCAGGATTATATTCTGCAGTCATGGGATTCTAGTAAGTGACTAGACATCCCAATTTAGCTTCCTTAAATATCAAAGATGTCTAAAGATGGCCCCTATTTCTTGCATCTAGAATGATCTCTGTGTCCAAAATTTACTGGAGCAAACACTGTAGTTGTCATTCAGTAAATCCTTGGCTAATTGATATACTGTAAATCCCAGAGAAACTTTCAAGTGATAGTTTTTCTTTTTTAGCTTTTGGTTTTGCTGATACCTTAAGTAAAGGTGCCAGTAGACTTTCAGCAGAAGAATATTTTAGTGCACTAGAGGTTTATGTGCAGTGAAATACGAAAAGCTGGCTTTGGTGTATACCCAAAATAAACTTGAACTCAGAACTTTCAGTTCCTTCAGGAGCAGCTGGCATCTAGGAATGCATAGTATATGCTAGGAATGACAATCCAGATGAGGTGTAGGGATGAACGTGTAAGAGTAGATTCTGTAACAAATTGCATTTTGCTTAACAATTTTAGAAAATGATACAAAGCATTTATCATTCCTTGTTTTAAAAAATCCTCCTTAAACTAAACAAAAGACTCCCATTAAGTGACTCAGAGCCAATGTGACCTTTTCTTGGTGCACGGTGGGAGTGCATCACTTTTTATATAGATGAGAAGATTTGCAGAGCTCACAAAGAAATTCCATGCTTAGCTTGGATAAGAGCTCTAGAATAGCTGGTCTAAAGGTTTGTGCCTCAGACCTTGTTCCTGTGCACTGTGTGAGAGCTCGTTGGTTTGAGTATTGAAATGGTATCTTGTTCTCTGCAGATTTCTCCCCACCACATTGGTAATTAGAACACAGACAGATGTACTGAGGTATAATTTCAGAAGTAGCAAGCCTGTTGGAAGTAGAAGGTTCTGTCTGACACTCTAGGCTTAAAAACTGAGTGGAGAAACAAAGGAATTCCAATCTGCTTTCTAGACATATCGTACCATTGTCTAATCCATTATTTTACTGATGTTTCTGTGAAAACTGTAGTGCAATGTGAGTTTTGCTTTCCAACATCATTGTCAAGTATGAATGAAATGCCACCAGAAACTTCCTGGGCACCTCTGTCATAACTAAGTTCACAATATCTTCAGAAACAGAGTTTGCTTTGAGGACTTCTTGACAGCAACCTTTGGAGATGTTGAGTCATAGGATCTTTTTGTTTGTGTTGCTTTAGTTCTCATGAGTATTGTCTCCTTTCAAACCCATGTCTCCCCAAGAGCAGGATACCTTCCCACTCTTGTAGATCTACTAGGCAACAGTGGCTATTTATACATGGGTGTAAAAATGGACCCTTCAGAGGTTTGTCTCATGAGTAAATTTTGATCCCAGTTTCAAGGTGAGTTTACTGCAGTGCATTCTTACCCTTACTCTTTCCATTTAGGGCTGTGCACTCTTAATAATTTGTGTGTCTGGTGTTTAATGCTGACAGGATTCCAGTCACTGGAGAGGTTTCATTGCAAGTAGCTGCAGGTGTGTTGGATAAAAGTAGCTGTTTCTTCATGAAAGGACTTTGTTCCATTTTAAAATTTCTGAGAAGAGAAATTCCCTTTGGAAGCTAGTGTTATACAGAAAAATCAAATTTGAGACGTGTAAATGGAAGTTTTGTGCTAAAGTGTTCTGTTCTACATGACCTTTCCATATTTAACACTAAGGAACTGAAAACACCTATGATTTTACCAATTATGTTTTTAATATAAAACCCTGAGAGTATTGTCAAGACAGTTTAATTTCGAGATTTTGTTTGGGAAAAGGATTGAATTTTGCCTCATTTGCCAATGAAGACTTCATTTTTTTGTGTGATATTAAGGAAAAGACTACTTGCCTTTTTTTTTCTCTTTATTTCTTGTCAGTCACAGGGAAACTGTTTTATAGTAGCTGTTGTCAGTGTGCTCTGCTGCCGCGGTGTGCACCAAAACCCCGGCCGTGCGCTTATGTGAAAGACAGGAAAACTCGCAGTTCACGCTTGGTTTGCCTTTTCTGTGCTTCCTGCATCGTTTTGCGTTTGTCACTGTGAACATTAGGAACAGCAGGTCTTTCTGCAGGCACCCAGGGCTCCTTAGTGTCTCTCATCCCACCTTACTCTCTGCCTTTCCAGCAGGCTACAGCCAGCAGCAGCCCCCGTGGCAGCAAGCCCAGCAGTTCCCGGCCTACAGCCAG
>NW_005054391.1:420516-537889 GCF_000277835.1 Geospiza fortis
GCCCGGCTTCACCCCCCCACCCGGCAGCACCATGACCCCCCCGCCCAGCGGGCCCAACCCCTACGCCCGCAGCCGTCCCCCTTTCGGGCCGCAGGGATACACCCAGCCCGGGCCCGGCTACCGCTAAGGAGGTGCCCCGAAGACAGCGACTGACACGTGCGATTCCATCCCGACAGACTCCAGAATTTTTGAGATTCCAAAACTGTAATGAGGCAAAACTATAGCTGTTAATTAAATTCTGCTGGGGGGAGGGAAATTACCAAATCTTTCCTGCTTTAAATTGTATTCGCTTCCTAGTTTAATTTGGGGCTGGGTGGTTTTTGGAAAACACTACTTAAATGTCTGTAAAGTGATTGACATTCTAGCTTGCCTTGTCTGAAGGATATGAAGATACTAGTTGGAAGTTTAGCCCACTTATCAGGCTTGTTCTTACTAATACCATGATGTACTAAATTAGATTCATTCTGGAGGTCAGACTAGATATGATGTATTATAAATTGTAATGTTCACATGGAAAAACTAATAAAAACCCTGAATCTATTAAATGCCTGATCTTGATTTTAGAAGTTAGGTAATACTGAACAAGACAACTGTGCTAAAACCAGTGTGCATGCTGGATGCAAAGACTTCGTGGTGAAGAGCAGCGGTGCTGGGGTCTGTGTAGGAGGAGAGGCAGATTTCTGGGTGTGTAAAGGGAGAGGTGCTGGGACTGCAGATGGCTTTCACAGAGGTTTCACAGCAGGGGGTGGTTTTGTGCTGTCTGCTGTCATTAATTCTCAAGTGACTCTTTTACCAAATAGTTAGAAACCAATCCGTAAAATCTTAAAGCCTCTTATCAATTTTGCTTTAACAAGGTGTGGGAGAGAATTCATTCATTACTTGAAAATTTAAACCAAATGGGTAATTTAAAAAAAGAGCTCTTAAAAAAACCCCAGCTTTCCACAGGTTCTTTGCCACCCAGAAGAACTTGGGAGTGCAATCCTAGTGACTCAATTTTAAGCCAAGAAAAAGCAGATCAAGGGATGTAATGAAGTCAATAGACCACATTACAGCAGAGGGCAAAACATTCCCCCAGTTAATATTTTCCATTTTGCTGATTCTAGGAATATGTAAAACTAAGCAAGGAATAAAAAAATGAGCTGGCACAAGCTGCTTGAGCTCTCCTAAAGACAAATTAGGAAGTTGAGTGAAAATATTCCTACCTTCAGCGTCCTTAAACAGTGCTGTGCCCACAGCTAGTCAGTAAGCTGTGGCTGTACCTCCTCCCATTTCTGCTTTTGGACCTAACACACCTCGTTCATCAGGTCATTTAACAGGGGCTTGGTTCCAGCAAGCAGTTTGTTCTGAATAACAGCATTTACCACAGAAACTAAGCTTTGTTTTCATGTAAAACACTTGAAAAAAACCGCTTGATTAAAAAATATTTTATTAGGCGTACAGTGTACCTGCAATGTACTTTATAAGGTATTTTCTATAAATGACTGCTATATAGATCTGGTAGCTCCTGTTCATATTTCTTCAATACATTAGTAAGATAATGAATAACACCTTTAAAAAAACCTACATCTCTTTATTTAGTTCATAAATGTTCAAGCAGTACAACAAGTAGCTTTGGGAGAGGTTTTAATCAAAATAACTGTAAAGCAGTTTTAAAGTTCAGTTATCAGTGTTTCCCCTCTGTCCCCAGTGAAAACTGTTTTAAACCAGAATTTTTGTTTTTAAATAAAATAAACCTGATCATGCTGTTATAACTAGTTTATTCTTTTTCCTCTTTCATTTGTCTTTCCAAGTCCCCTTGCACGGTACATACATTTGGCTTTTGAATCAGTAAATGTCAGATTCTGAAAACGACATTTTCCTGAAAAACCCCAGCTGTGGAGGCCAGCTTTGTTTTTTCATTCCATGTACATATGTACCTGTCCACTTCAATTAGAGAACACCAGCCCTCCCTGCCAGCCACTGCCAGGCTCTGACTCCATAGTGACAGGCTGAACATGGCTTTGACTGGGGCTGAAACATTTGAAAACAAACATGGAAGAAAACTCCACTGAACTTGATCATTTAAAGCTGCACATACAGCAACCTACCTCAGCATTTTGGCAGGAGCTAAACTGTTTTAACATGTAAGGAGAAAGTGCTTCAAGTTTACTGGCTGCAGGATATTAAAAATTATAGGATCTTTTCTATAATTTATGACTGGGAGATGTTACAGATGGATTAGGATGGGTAGCTTATGGCACTTGCATTACAGGACCAGTGAATATTTAAAACTAACGCACGTTGCATTCCATGACCAACTCTGGCATATCTGTGCCTTAAACATTTATTACAACATCATGATAAATAATATACACACTGTATCTTTTAAAATACCATATAAACCATACCTCAAGAATAGGGAGCCAGCTTCCCTATGCATTATCCTACAACATGTCCCTAGCCTGTGTTTTTTTTTTTAATTCTAAAAACAAATTTGTAACACTGGATAACTACAGTAAGCAGCCTACACTATTACACAATTAACGCAGTATTGGCATTAGACTGGTACAAGCCTCGCATATCGGCCAACCCTGTAAGCGTTGCCTTCCTGCAGCCTGCGCTGGGCAGCGGGGCCCTGGCACCCTCTTCGTGCGGCATCACCACTTGCCAGGTATCGATGTGCCACACTCGTACCAGCGCACATAGTTAATCTGAGTCTCCCCGCCTATCTTCCCAAATTTGACAGGTTCCTGACGAACTGCCCTGAAAAACCCTGGAACAGAGAAGAGAGTTTTATTGGCATGAAGCTCTCAGGACAGTACCTTGCTTGGGTTCCCTGAGAAGTCTGTAACAATTCAGTGTGTGGCTGAAATAGTCACCCAGTCGTTGACCCCCTGCCACAAGCAGAGCTGTTTGCTGCCCCTACATCCACTAGCACTCTGCAATTTGCCCACCCAACTCAAAGCAAAAGTACTTGGGATGGCAGCACAGAGGTGATGCGTGCCTTCCTGGAGATCCCAGCACCCTGCTGTGAGTGGGGCTGGCTGGGCACAGCCTGTGCCCCCTCTGTCCCTCCTCTGGCTGTGCTGGGCTCCCGGAACAGGAGGCAGCTCTGTGTTGCAAAGTGACAGTGACAAATAGTCCCCACTGTGCAGCCTTGACACTGCAGTGAACCTCAATAAAACCTGGCCATTTGGGAAAGTTCACAGCATCTCCCCACCCAAATCAACCTCCTGCTTTTGACAACACACTTGCTTCCCATTCAAACAATTAACATAAGGTAAAAAAGTGAGGAACTGGGGCTCCATCCAACAAAATACTGTTCTGCAGCTGAGAGACAGCATCCGCTGTGATTCACAGCACTTCAGGTGAAATATACACACTGTATCTTTTAAAACACCATACCTCAAGAATAGGGAGCCAGCTTCCCTGTACATTATCCTACAACATGTCCCTAGCCTGTGTTTATTTTCACTCTGATTCTCTCACAGCACTTCAGGTCAAATATGTGAAGTTAATTCTGAAATCAGTCTGCTGCAGGTAGCACAATTGGTCTGTTGGTCTCTTCAGTTCATTTGCTAGAAATACAAGCTACTGAAAAGGTGAAGTCTTCTCTTTGCTTGTTTTGTTGTTTATTTTGGCCTAAAAATGATCGTAGCTCATGAATTCACTTAAATCTAGTTGCCGAAATCAAACTGGTTATAAGTGTCTTTTAAACTGAGGTAGCAAGATTGTTAGGTAAAAGTTTTTTAAAACAGTCAAATATTTTTAAAAGTGTAAATCTGGTACAACTGAGAAGTTTGCTGTCCTGGCAATGCAAATTGGATTCTGACCATCTCTTACGCAAAATATCATTTCGGATGGGCAGCACTGACTGGGGAGGGAAAAGCAAAAACCTCTTTAGAAGAAACACACAAAACACATAAACAAACACCCTTCAGACCGTTCAATTACTTTGTTTTTTGGAAAAACTTGTGAAAGACTTAGGAGCTTCACATTCATCTCCCACACCTACCTTGACGCGTATCTGGACTCATGGGGTGTTTTGTAAATGAAGCACAGAAAGGTTTGGTCAACACGCTGATATTGTACTGAAAGCTGTTTTGCTGTTTTCCTCAGTGAAATGTTCCATGACATGCTCAGCACGCGTGCACGTACCAGTACAGCCTGAGCTCTTCCCCCACAAGGAACAGAACACCTCACCCTGGCACTGCTGCCAGCAGCAAGGCAGGACTTCAGCTGACAGAAGTACAAATTTCTTATACCTCAGCAATGGATGAAAAATAGCCAGGCAGGTCGCGGCTGTGTTTAGCACATCCAGTCCCATGTCCACTTAGACCAGACTGGAATTTTGGGCACCCTTTTGCAATCAGGACACACAGAATTGCTGCAACATGAATTATATTTTCCGGCCATAAATTTTCAGTTTCTCATTAGTACCAAACAAGGTATTTAATCCCCAACTGATTATGTACTGTGCTTTAAATCAACCTTGCTAGTTTGAACACACCACTTAATGCCTCTCTGCAAAGTCAAATTTGTGGTTGGGTTTAAATATGTAATACCAACTGTGAATAATTTGTTGGGCTGTTTTAAACAGGAGAGAGGCTGTTTGCTACCTAACAGAACCCAAGTCCTAACTGTTAATAAATCATCACTCACTGTCAAAGAACTTCTTGACCCTCTTCTGCCTGCAAAGCTGGCAGCTCCTTTCATCGCCCACCCCAGCAGTGGGCACTGAATCCACTGGCAGGAAATAGAAACAAAGAAAGGAATTGCCCAGGTTTGGTACAGATACAGGTGTTGGGAATTACCATCTTTTACTGGCAGATCTTCTTGCTGTCCTGTCCTTCCATCTAAGAATGAGTCTACAAATTGGCAGTGATCTTCTCCATGGCCCCTCTGGTCTCCTATGTTATAAAATTTTCCTGAAAGCAAAGAAGCAGCAGAGTTAGTGAAGGTTATTTCCAAAAACCACCAGAGGCAATGGGCTGTGCTCTTTCCTCTGTGGAGAAGCCAAGGTGAATGCTATGATTCTTTTCCTCTCAGGACCTGTAGCTGTAATTTGAACATGACATGCAGGCTCCAAGTGCTCAAGGCTAAGGCCCCACTCCTGGCCAAAATTTATGCCTGGACATAATTTTTCCCTCTCCTTACATTTCATACAGTATGGGAAATTCTGTTACTACCAAGAACATCATCAAAAAGCAAGTTTTCGTAGTGATTTCAATGGAAGGCAGGTCTGGTTCCCTTTCAGGAAGCCCCCAGTACCTTCAGAGATGTTTTAACAGACCACCTCCTAACATAGCCAAGGCCTGTTTATTTTTACAACATGTATGTGCAAGTGATCGCCCTTAACATATAGATGACCTTGGATACTAAGTACTTATCCAGAGCATGGAGTGTGCCCATCTATTTGCTTGCAGGATTGCTTAACAGGACACTTGACTGCAACTAAGTAGAAATCAAGGTCTCAAGTGTCTCATGTAGCGTGTGCTGACCTTACAGACTGTGCTTATCCTGTTAACAGGCACAGTGAAGGAGCTTTGACAGATGTTTTTACTTGCTGATTTGATTTGCAAGATATTAGTAAAACTCAGTTCAGAAGATGGAGGAGAGCACGCTATGTTCTCTTCCCAAACCTGGGATGGACACCTTTGTAGATAAACTTACCATTCTTTCTAATCTTCTTTCACAGCACTTAGTTCTCAATATGTTCAACCTTTCGTTGGGATGTTGAAAGGAAGATGAGAGAATTTAGAAAAAGGCTCAGGATGGAGATATAAACTAGGTAGAAAGTCCAGTTACTCATTAGATACTGGGTGTCCTGGAGCCTTGAATCCGTGCCAGTCTGGCCATTTGAGAGGTACTGGGGAGGATTATAATACTGCTCCCAAAGAGCAATTAATAAAAAAAGCAGCCTACCAATAAACTCCAACGTTTTTGTGAGCTGAGCAACAGTTTGCCAAAATTTCTCACCTCCCGTTGATGGCCTCTGTGCATGTGGTTCTTCTCTAGCTTTACAAAATTATTTATTGCTATCTAACTTTGGCTGCAAACATGTTTTTTTCCGTAGGAGAGCTGGTCAGAGGGAGTTCCTCTCAGCAAATTTTTTGCTCTGAAATTAAGAACATTCAGGCTGCCCAAAAAAGCCTTTTTTTTTTCCACAGCTGTTGAAGGTCACACATAGAATTTATTTTTTTCCTTCCCTCAATAAATACTTATTTTTAGGTGGCCTGCTTTTCTGGAATGCCTACAGTGACTGCTCTGGAGGACTGTTAAATGAGGTCAGCAGTAGATGCTGGTTTACGGAACAGTCCTGGCATGTGTAACAGAGATCAGTTTTTCTCCATAAGAGAGAGAATAAGCCAGATATTTTAATGGCTAACACCAGAACAGTAACTTGCAGATACACACATATTCTTCTGGCCCACAGCTTAACCTATGCATAACTCAAACAATTGGCCTTCATAAATTAGCAGCATTCTCAGTGACTATTACATTCTTACTGCCCAATTATTTCTGTAATAAAAGAACACGCTTAAAACCATTCAGCTAACAAATAACTGGTTTTCTGCTTTGGGCATAGCAATTCTAGCACAAAGTCAATTGTTTTCCCCAGTGTTTCCTTGCATGTGGTCTTACAATCTTACATACAAACCTTGTTTTATACATTATAAATTCTGCAGCACTAGAGGAATAAATTCATGCTAAAAACCAGCATGCAAAGACACAATTGCTGCCTGCCTTATACAATGGCATATGGACAGAACCCTGAAGCTTCCAGGCAATTACACTGCTTCCACAGCAAAGCTTTGGAAGTTTTTTCAGTGTTCAGTGGAATTCAGAGCTCAGTGCACACCTGGTGCAGCTGGCTGGTGCTTGCAGGGACACTTCCTGACCCTTGGGGACACGGCCAGGCGAGGTGACCGTGAGACATATCAGAGCAGAGCTTGGCTTCAAACAGGGAAACTTCTCACTTGCACACACAGGCCTCACTTAGCAAATGGGGCAAAAGCAGCTTTCCTTCTACATAAATACTTCACTTCTTTTAAATATTGTGTCAACTGGTCAGCACTGGTTGTAACAATTCAAGTGCAAGAACCAGGCTTAGCAAGTATAATGAATACAGTGTGTCTTTCTCATCTTCTTCCAACGACGTTAAACCACCACCCTTCTAGCAAGAACAAAAACAATCTAATGAAAATAGGAAAATGGGCTCCTGATATTAACTTTTCAGATTGGAGTTGCTTTCACTGCAGTGTTAATTCACTTGATTTAGGGCTGAAGTCTAGTCCTGCTAGATTAGCACTGCTATTTCCTCTGCTGGCTGGTTTTGGGACACATCACGTCTCATTGCCAGTGCTTGTCATTTATCACAGCTGGTTAGTACAGCACCAGTTGAATGAATGATACATCTGTTCAAAACATCCTCTTTTATTCACATAATATCTAAGATATTATTTACATACGGAATATTATACTGACTATTAATGACAAGGCTTTCCTTCCTTTTCTGCTCATCAGAGAACAGTGCTGGATGCAAGGCAGGGAAGCTTAAAATTATGGCACCATGGGCTGCCCTACACTCCCTTGCTCTTTTCCTTCCATATGCTTTCCATGAAGCCCAGAGCCCTGCTCTTGTGAGGTGCTGAGCTCAGAGATGGGGCATCTTTATGTTATGAAAGTGGATTCTTCCAGCCACAGTCTCGCCCTAGCTAATTCAATGGGATGTGTTGAACACACTTGCCTGACTTGCACTCAAAAGCATTTCCCACACATCTTTGTGCTCAGATGCCATGCTAGTGCCATTGTTGGAGAGCTGTCTGTGGTAAGAGACTTCACACAGAAGAGAGCCAGGAGCTTGGGATGCATTATAAGAAGTTAACATATTTTTCAATGTAGCAGATACAGGTTGGACAAGCTGCATGAGAGACAAAGATCTCCTATCAACTAACTGAAAAACACTTCTCACAGGCTGTTTCCCTAGCATGTGTCACCTGATTCAGATCTTAAACACATCACACTCAACTGGCCTTAAAACATCAATCAAAACTTGAGAATGTAAGGCCAGGAAGTTTCCCTTAGTAATGAAATATAATATGAGGAAAACAAAAAGGTGGGGAGAAAAGATCATAAGCAAAAATGGGGAATGTGAAAACAAAACAAAAATGTCAAAGCAGGTGAGCAAAACCTGTTGACCAGAGTTAAAGTCATGTATTTATAAGCCTCCCAGTAATGAAGTAACCAGATGTTTACCGAAAGGAATAGGAATGACAGGCATAATCCAGGTATAAAATGATGTCCTGATCTCCCAATTAATAATTCTAATTAATAATTCTTCTCTAATTAATAATTAAATGCCAGATTGGCTGTTTTACAATATATGCTATTCGCTCTGATCTTTATCTGTTTTCTGTATGATCGCCAGTATATGAACAGGTACTTAAAATCAGATGATCACCACAGAGAGGTTCCTCTGGAGTCTGAAAACTCAGTATCGAACATATCAGTGGTCACTGAGCACAAGCAGATTACTGTTTATGAATAATCTGTGGAGTAAATTAAACAAATCTGATCCCACTTCAGCAGAGCTCATCTTATTACACCTCTTATTTCAGAAACCATAATTAATATCTTTCAGGAATGCATAATATGGACAGCACTGATTTGAATGCTTCTTACCTGTAAGTGAATCACTGAGGTATATCTTGTATCTCAAAGAATTGCACAGCTGCACACCCACAAACTTCTTATACCAAGTTCTCTTTACATATTGTTTGCCTTTGCATTCTGAGTATGTGTCTGAATTGAATGGGATTTCAGTCCAGATTGCATCTTTCCCCACTGCAGGAGAGGAAAAAAGAGGCTGAAATATGATGCATACAAAATTACACACAACAAATGCATTTGAATAACTAAAATTAGAAACTTTCATGAAGGCGAATGTACCATGACACCCGCATTTTGAACATGAGAAATATTTCAGGGAAGCACCAAAGTATGCAGATACAATTGGTGCTGTGAACTCCTCCTGCCGTCCTCTGGTGCAGGTTTGGAATAGGTCATTCTAGGACCTTGTTAGGGGGACAATGTTTGTATTGGAAATCTTCTCATTTACGAAGTGTGTGATACAGTCACCATTCTTCAGTGTGTTCAAGCCAAGACAATCAACTTGTAGCAAACTGTGATCTAACAAAAGTACATGTAAAAATGAAGTGCCATTAATTATGTGGAGAAAAATGGTGCCACAGTGTTTGTCAGAGTGAAAGTGATGACTATTACAAATACAAAAAACAGCCCAGTTTGCTCGAATCATCTCAGCTCTTCTTCAAAAGCTCAGTCCACCTTCCATCAAGGACAGGAAGAGTCTTGTTAAGTGGCCTAAAGCAGAGTTAGATCAAACCTTCTGAAGCAGAAAATTTTCCTAAAACACAAAGACAGACAAACAGAATCCTCTGAGTTGTGCTCTGTTAACTCACTTAAAAAGTGTGGAGTAGCTTATTCATTTTGCAGAGCTTTCTTTGCTTTAATGACAAGGTTGAGAAAATATGAGGCTGTCCTTGGCTCATTTGTGTACATTGGTTTGAAGCCATCCCAGCTGCCATGGGAGCTCCACATCACGTTGATTGCCTTATGCTCAGGTAAACAAACAGCCTTGCATGAATTCCTTGGCAGGGGCATGGGTGGAAGGAGTGAAATTGTGTGTGAATGCTGTTTGATTCCATAACTCATCCAGCTGGTGCAGCAGAGCCACCCTCCTTGTAAAATTCTGCTATCTCATTTCTGAAAAAACTGCTGATCAGATTTATACATAAAACACTTACTTGAAATTGGCTCACTCACTCTTGGGTCCGCTGGGGGAAGAAAACAAACATTCAATCAGACACTGTAAAATGAACGTTTCCAATAATTCTATGGAAAAGCATTGGTAAGTGATTTTTTACAGCTGACATAAGACGTAATTTGTGAAACAGAAAGAGTTTTGGAAGAGAAGTTAACTTTTGTATTAAATTAAATTAGAAGAAATATATTTTGTGTGAAACTCCAATATCAATGAGCTTTTAATAATTTTACTTATGGGACAACACCAGCCAAGCAGAGCTCTAGTAAAACCAAGAGTCTAAACCTGTAACCAGCAAAACCCAATTGTACTGTGTCTTATTAAAATGTCAATTTCAAAACCTAAATAATAAAAAGGGCACATCTGCAATACTTGCCACAAAAAACTTGGCTTTGAAAGCCCAAATGTGAGAAATGGATGTGTGCAATTAAGAAAAAACAAAACTGTATGCTTTATTTGTCCAAACTAAATAGGAGACAGAACATAAGCCTTGTCATTCATGAAAATTGCACTTGGTGCAAATGTTTTTTTCACTTTTAACAATCTAGAATTACAAAGAGTGTATTCAGAGGTTTTAAATATGTGTGGCATAGTCTGCACTCCTCCCTGAGTAATCCTTTGCTCAGCCAAAACTCTCATCCATCAGCAACAGCACTAGTTGAGGACCAATAAATTATTACACCTGGCTCAAAACACAGATTGAGAAAGTCCTTTTAAAAAGGCTAAATCCATTTTGTGTTTTATGTGGTCTTTCAGTACTACCAAGCAATAAACACTTCTGCACAAAAGATGGTATCTTGCTTGCCTAAAGTCAACAAGTCAGCAAGAACAGGCAAAGCAAAAGCTCTCTGATTCTCACCTCTGAGTCAGAGAGAACTTCACCTGGGAACCAACCAGTGGCCAAAACACGCTTGTATACACCTCTTTAAGAGCTTCACTGGAGAGTAAACAGGATGGAAGGGGACCTACTGAGACACTGGCTTTTCACAACAGCTCTTTCTCAATCCTTATTTCAGCCAAACAACATCACTGTTTGCAGCAGCCTTATTGAACAGGTAGCAAAAACACCTATGAACACACCAGCCCAAAAAAAACCCTAATGTTCCCCATCCAGAAGCTGTTAATGAGTTGGACAGATGCAAAAAGGTCAGGAATATAAATCTTAACTGACTGAGCCCTCTCTAAGGATGAAGTAATTTTCTTTGCAATGAGTACCAGACAATGCTGCTCTGTTTTTTTTCTCTTGCAGTCTGTCCATCTTAAATCCTCACACAACACAGTCCTGATCCCAGGCTGACTTTCCAGGCATGGTGGTAAAAAGCCAATCAAGAGACAGTAAAGAGCAGGACTGAATGCTGTGAAAATGAAGTGAGAGAGCCTTTCATGCATCCCACAAACATGGGTACTAAAGGTGCTGTTAAATGATTGTATGATCTTTGGAAGTTCTTACCTGATTCAGTACTGAATGACACAACATTGCTACTTGGACCTTCACCAAGGGGGTTCCTGGGTTTCACGTGGAATTCATAACTGGGGAATAAAATAGAAGAGATGAAAATTTTGCAAACTAAGCATTCTTGAATAGTCACACACTTTGGGGCTACTCCCCTTCTGGAGAACAAAAAAGCCCAATTTCTTGCTACTGAGACATTTTTTGTCCTAACTGTGTAAGACTTGAACTGAACACAAAATTAACCAGTCCTTTTGGTAATTCATTGCACACATACTATTAATATTTGATTTAATTCAACACTGACTTTTCTGTCTCCTCTCACACAGCAGTTTCAGTTCTGGCAAAGGGAGCAAGTTCAGATGAGGTCTGAGGCAACCTGATAAGCAGAGACTGAGTAAAGGACATTGCTATTTATTTGTACTTCTTGCTTTTTTAAGAACACAAACCTCCAATTCAATGCCTGTCAGGCCCACCCACTGTGACAGACAGGACCAGTAGTAAAACACAGGGCAAGTCTTCCAGGACAGGAGCTCAGCCAAGGGCAAGGATCCAATTGCTTGAATGTATGTTAATAATAAGTATATGAAGCAATGACAAGACACTGTGCAGAGTCTCTTTTGCATGTGTTTTTACTGATGTGGCACAACACTGGCCTGTGCTGTAGTGATCTCATGCTCCCTTTTCATCACTGTATTGGGAACCAAATACAGTGCTGTAGAAACAGCACAACTGAAGAAAAAAATCCAAATCCAAACCAGCCTCCTCTTCTTAAGCCTCCCCCAGCTCTGAGAGCTTGATTAGCAGTGGAAGTGCCATGTGCAGAGGGACATCTCCCATACTCTGAGCACACACATGGTGAATCTCTCCTAACAGAAAGGGTCTCTTTGTCAGTGACAGGGAGCCACAGGACACAAGTCAAAGGGACTGTAGGCCTGGAAAACAGGCCTGAAATTAGAGCCACTTTTGTTGTAAACACATAAAAAAAATGGGAGTCCCAGAAGTGGGCAACTAAACCTTCAGCTCTTGACTCGAGAAGGATCCTTTACCCATGATAATTTTGGTAGCTTGTGACTGTAACTTAGCATTGTAACGTATTGCTGGAACCATTTCCAAACAGCAATTTTCTAGAGAAAGAAAACCCCCATACCACACTCTGCACAGTTGGAAATTTGTAAACTCCATTTGCAGTTCCCCAGAAGAATAATTCAGTCCAAACTTTGGATTACCTTTCATTCCTCCTTGGCTCCCGCAAAACCTGAGCTAATTAACCTCAGTGGAGTATTCATGCAGAACCCAGCAACTGTTTTCCATCCACTGTACTTCTAAGACAATATTTAACTTTAAAATTGCTTACTTAAGCAATTGCCTTTATTTCTAGGGTTTTCTTTTCTTTTTGAGGGAAATACTTATATAGACTCGTATGCTGAACAGATGCATTGCGGAAACTCATGGATATTGCTAAGAGAAACATGGGCTTGTTTTGAGCTGAAAAAATCTATTTGGAGAAATCTTGACATTTATTTAAACATGCTGAAAGAGAATTTGGAACTGCCCATATTACCCCATGGTAGGAGGGAGACATTAACGGAATAATTAATTTAAGAAATTTATAAATCTTCATTCTCAACTTCAAATTGCTTAAACAAAGACATGCTTTTAAAAATAGGACGTGAGTAGTTAGTATTCACATTGTCCACGTGGTACAGTAACTTTTTTGGTGAAGAAGTAGTCTCGTCTGGTAGGAAATACCATAATATAGAGAACTGCAGCAAAGGAGTCAGAGATTCTTTCTGAAGAATCGCTGAGCCATAAACAAAGATTTCCAAATATGCTGGGGGTCTTAAAGCAATAGCCAGATGATACATTTTTTAAAATGTAGAAATTAATCCATACCTAGAGATAAAAGACTGCAAAGAAATTTTCCTGCTTTCTTCACAGGAGGAACACCTGATCTAAAGCTATTATTGTAATAGTGATCATCAAGATCAATGTTCTATTGCTTTATGGGTAGATTTTGATTTGATCTCATGGGTGATAATAATCTGGTTTTGTCCCTTTGTATGTATTTTGCTGATTTTTGAACAAATTTATTGTTCTCAATAGTTGATATGCTCTACTTTGGGCTGCATTAGGCAACACTCTTCATAGGAATCAGTCCTGTTCCCAAAAATCTTTAGTCTATGAACTTGGACTCATCAATTCTCTAACTCCAAAGAGACAAAAACAAGGTTATTTTCCAAGCACTGTTTTTCAAATTGTGGTTCAGAGATCACTAGGTTCTCTGCAAAAGACCAAACCACAGCTTGGAAAATAAGGGCAAAATTTAAATAAAGAACTAAAATCTACAGATGGAGATTTCAGCCTATGTAAACATATAAAGAAAATTGGAGAAAAGAAAAATAATAAAGAAATGTCCAAAGTTTAGCTCAGTCAATTAGGGAAGCCTCTTATTAATAATGTTAAAAGGAAATTTTAGAAACTAAAATACATGCAGTTCTACAGTTCTGTGGTATGTGTTTTTACAAGCATCACGGGCTCCTTTCCTCTGCCAATTTCAATCCTAAAACAATACCAGTGGCTTCCACAGTACAAAAATAACAAACAACCACTTTTGGGGATGAAGAGAATTAGTTAGTTGACAGAATATTGAAAAGGAGAGGAAGGAAATGCCAGACTGGGATCACAATATGACACAGTTTACTGTATTTTTAAAGCTATACTGTGGATGTTTTAATAGAAGACAATCTAAACTCTTCCTTTTTTTGTGTAAGGTGAAAGATCTGAAAACATATAATTTGAATGCCAAGAAAGTGTACCATCTGCTCTGTTATGCACTCCTATAGAAACCACAAAGAAGGGGAAAAATGCTCAGAGTTTCAAGAAGAATGTAGATCAAAATTAATAGAATCCATGTCTGCTGCTTAATTAGACTTACCTAATGAGAAACTGGAGTCTATATTGCATCTTTATATCTGCCTGCGTAATATACCAAAACTCTGCTGTCCTATGTAAGAGGCAATCTAATGCCTCACACCTTTGACATCTATAAGATTGCTATCCTACAAACTTTTGGAGACCAGGACTTCCAAATCCTCCCAAACTGTGTGAGACAGTAAAAGTCCTTGTGCAGATTAAATGGACTTGACTTGCAGTAATTACTACTTGGAGCGTATTTTTCCACCACAGGAAATCGCTATACCACATGGAACTCTGGCAAATGCAGCTGCTCCTGCATTTTTCAAATCATGCAGAAGGAGAAGATTGAAGATTGCAGAACTGAAAATAGGTGAAGAGAGATTTTCACCATAATAGGAGAACCGGAGAAGCTGAGTACAGTCCTGGGACTTTAGGGCTATTTCTGGGGAGATACTGGTGTTGGATGGCAATTGTGCAGGGCTCTGTGCACAGAGCTCCTCTGTGTCTGCACAGTGTGCTTGGATGGCAGTGTGACCAGGAAAGAAAGGAAGAAAGAGAAAGAAAGAGGGAGAAAGAGAGAGAGAGAATGAACTGCTATGCTTGTTTGAGGAATCTTTCTCCTAACAAAGTTGGAAGAAGGGCTAAGAGAAATGGGAAATGCTTATCCACGAACCCTGATATCAACAGCAGTTTAGTACAATATCTAGTTATTAGTTTTTTAATAAAACAAATAGAAACCTGCAGCATTTTTCTTCCACTTTTTGAATTTTGCTGCATTGAAGCTTACTTTATAGTTTCTATCTCTTGACCCTTAATGTTAACAAAAGCTAAACTCTCTGCATTGATAGAGGTTTTCTTGGCTTTTTCCTTGTATATGATCAGAACATTTGGGTGCTAACTACAATAAAAACCAATATTAGATAAAGGTGATAACAGCCTTAGGACACAATCAAACCCAAAAATCCAACAGAAACCACTCAAAACATTTTTAAAAAGGAGAAGAGTATATTTGAAATCATCAAAATAATTAATGGAGAAGCAGATCAGTACCTAATAGGAAAGCTATACAAAACCGTGGAATGCAAGCATCGCAAGGTTTTTGTTTCTTATTAAGACTCTTTTTCTACAGCAGTAGGCTGGTGGGACACATCCTCCAATGGCTACTCAAACTTCTCCAGAGCTATTTGTGACAAGTCTTAATATTTTTCTTCCCTACCTTCCAATTACTGCCACCACAAACATGCATGAGAACAGTTTTCAGCAGTCTTCAGGCTCTTTTTTGAAGGTTTGTATGGAAATTTAGGCTGTAGAACTTCCTGGGCACTATGGTCTGTGCTATGGGCTACGCTGCCCTTAAACAAACCACCAGAATGAAAGAGAAAATGCACACTGACCGAAAAAAAAGGGTTTCAAGATAGGGCAGGGATACAGAAATAAGAACTACATATTTTGGCACAGAAACCAGCAGTAATAACAAAAAATCTCATTGGAAAAAAAACCCAAACAACATCTGCATTTAATATTTTAGGCTAGGAAAGTCCATGAAAAAACCCCAGATCAGTGAATCCAATTTTTTTCCAAGGAGAATATGCAGAGGAACACCATTATTACTACAGAAGAGATGGAATTAAGACAACAAAAACCACAGTAAGTCCATTTCTCTCTCAGACCTCTCAATGTTTATTACAAACAAGCAGCTCAAGGAGAAAAATACTGAAAATTGTGGATAATAACCTTATCTTGACTCACATATGGAAGATTTTGCTTGACTATTAACATAGGAGAAATTGCTGCAATGCTTTCTTATGAAATTTTAATGTAAAACAAGGAAAGTGCACTGGGTATGCCAGTGGTATTCCCACTGGGAGTTCCAATGTGAGCAGCCTTTTAAGGAAACTCAGGAACAGGAGACCTGTATGACAACTTAGATGGAATATTGCAGGTCTCATTCCTCAAATGGCTGCTTGGAAGTTAGACTGTAACTACTTTGACCAAAACGATCAGTCTTGCAGTTTGACTCTTTTCCAAGTGGAAACACTGCATTTCTCACTGTAAGAATTTCCATGTGGAGGATGAAAAATTGTTAGTTCATACTAGTGCGTTTGTTTCTCTCTTTTTTTTTTTTTTTTTTGCTAAGATAGAAATGACATTTGCATTAACACACTAAGCCACCTCTGCCTGCATTAAAGAAACGGGAGGAAACTGAGATCTACAAGAGCAGAAACTGCCCCCAAGATCCAATCTTACAATAAATAATATGTGTTGTAAGACACCTATGAAAGTGACCTGGTCCACACTCCTTTTCAGCTGCTTTGAGCTCACGGTTCATAGTGGCAGATACTCACTGTTTGAACAACAGAGTAAAGACCGAGTAACTCACTACTCTGTTCAGAATAACCAGGAGCAAGAAGAATAAATATTTTCACTAAAAGAATAAAAGATAGCAAAAACTGCAGAAATTTTGGTGTGTGCTTCAGTGTGATAATGAACAGGAGGCTGAGTGAAATGTGACCTGAACCTACTCTGAAGTCCTTGGAAATAATATAAAGGGCAACAGAAGTAACTACAGTAAAAAGTCATAATCAACACTGTGTATATGTGAATAGTAGATCATAGAAACACATCTATAAGATAAATGTTTAAGCAGAAGACATTCATAAAATAAAAGGAAGTTTTCTTCAGGCACCAGTTATATCCAATTAACTATCTGAATAAGGAAGATGTGTATTGTTCTCTAGCTCACATAGCACAACAACACCACATACTTTGAGATATTTCAGGTAAAGGTTACAATCAGAAGCAAATCTGATGAAATTAAACAGAATTCTAGACTGAAGCCAATCAGTAGCTTACTGACAGCAAGAGTACCAGTTTCAAGAACTCTCACCAACCAAATAATGGATACCAAGATTTGAACTTTCCAGGTTATTTAAACTATTAGAAATCCTCTAAAATTTTAAATCCTGCAATCACCATATTTGATAATTCTCTAAGTGAAAAAGAGGATAAAATATTTGTCCTATAAGGAAAAATCCTTTAAATTAATGTGTGGTTGTCAACTGTGAGGTGTGCCTTACTGTGGGAAAATGTCATGGATATGATATGTCTTTCCTTGGGCAAAAAACATATGGATGTCAGCATTCCAATGAAATCACATTGTACAGGTGCTTCTAAAACATTTTTTTAAAGAAAAAAACTCCAAGCAACCCGTTGCATTAGAAAGCAGCTGACTGTGCCCCACATTTATTTAAAAGGTCTACATCCTTTCAAATCTCTATTTTACTTTCACCTCAGAGTATCAGACTTGCAGTCAAGTCACCAGGAACAGATAGAGCTGGCATATATAAGACAGAAAGTCAACAAACTTCCATAATATATACAACTTGATTTGTTTAAAATTAACCTTCACAAGTTGTGGTACACCTATGAAAGTCCATTTATTTTCATTTCCATCTCCATATTATCATGGTATGAGTCCGCTAAAACCAAGTACTTGATAACTGTACTCAAAGTCAAAACTCTTTTTTTAGCCAGTGCATTTTTTCTGGATCTAGTCACTTTTCAGACAGCTAAATGGACACACAGAATACTACACCATAATCCTCATCCCATTTAACTTCTGTGTTTGTACTTACTGACAGCTGCAGTCGCAGATGCAATTTTTGATGAGCGACTGTAAAAGTCTCTTTGTTGCCTCCCTAACACTGTCCAAATTCCTGAAATATTTAAAGTCTGGCCATCAGCTCCTAATCTTTAAAAGCTGCCTTGTGTAAAGGCCAGCTCAAAGGGAGAAGGGTGTCTGCCTTGCTGCAGACCTTCCCAGAGCAGTATCACCTATTTGAAGAATGTAAAAGAGTGAAGCAAACAAACAGCATGATCTGGCACCCCGGTTTTCCCTGCTGCTTGTCCTCCCCCTTCACACCAAAAAGTTGTCTTCCTTCCCTCCTGTTGGTTGTGGGCAATTAACTCTTTAGCTTCTGGGCCAGGCACCACCATATCCTACCTGAAGTACCTCAACAGGACACCTGACCTTGGCCAACATGACTGCAGAATGTCTCTGCCAGGTACAGCTCCTCAAGAATCCACATCTGCACAGCTACAGCCCTGAACTGGTTTGCTGCTACAGGGGCTTTCTGGGTTAGACTTACCCATGAAGGCTCAGATAACAGATTCACAAATATTTTTATGCCTTTTTAGGAAGTCTTTGTTTAGGTCTGTCTGCTTTAGATCTGTCCTGAACTGCCTTTAGCTCTGAATGCACTGGACCTTCAGAGCAGCATAGGGGGTTCACCCAAGCTTCACTGAGGGCTTCAGGAAAAAAAAAGGGTCTCTAATTCAGCTTGTCAGTTTCTCCAAAGAGTTCCCGGGCCAAGAGGTTCTGCCCAGTTAATCCACCTTCTGCTACTGAGCATCTCTCTTTCCATTGCTGGTACTTGTGCAAATGTTGGTCATTTGTGGGATGGATTTCTATTTCTCTGCCAGGTTTCTTTTCCAGCTCTACCTCTTCTACAGCTCTTCCTTTTGAGGTTAGTTATGGAAAAGTTTCCTTTCCAGCCTAATGTATTCCTTGATGAATTTTTAAACACTCTGTTAATGAATATTGAGCTGTGTTTAATTTTTGCTCTTCCTCCCATTTGCAGTCAGTTTTATCCACAAGCACATTTCCTTCATCTAATGAGCAGCTCCTGATAGACAGGAGACTTTTATGATGGACATGTGATGTTTCTTGGTAGAACAGATACTGTCTACATGATGCCACCTGTCTTAACCACTTTCTTGTTTTCCCTGAATTTAGCATGCCAGCAAGCCTGGATTTAAGGGGTAACAGTAACTTGTGCTTCTGACAAAGCTCTCAAGGTGTCCTCACCATTAGGAAACACAAATTTTGCTTGGAACGGGAGTTTTATTGAACTGAGCCACTCTGAGGACTTTACATCCTTAAATCTGGTGAGACTTGGGGGACAGGCACCATTGCAATTTATATCAAAGCAATTTTTATCAAATTTATATCTATTTGGGCAGTGGCCCTCTGGATCCAGAATGGCTTTCACTGTCTTTCCTTTTTGAGGCTGGGGTTGGTGAACGGTAGCTGCTCCCTTAGGAATAGCTATGCCTTTATATCTTAGTTTATCTAAAACAGAAACATTCATTCACCAAAGCCAAATGGATGGTCTTGCAGGAAAAACCCCAACTGTCGCTCATTAACTTTCTAATGCAATGAGTAAACAATGTAACAACAGACAAGCGGTTCTCTTCTCTGCTCTGAATTTTACCATAAAAAGAAGAATACTTTTTAATGAGATTTACTATTTAAAGATAGATCATGCTTATTTGAACCAGTTGCATGAGAGGCACACCATGAACTGTAATTCACTTGCTCATTTTTAATTTGCCAGCTCTTTTAAGACACTGAAAGAAAATTATATATTCAGGACAAACATGGTTTTCCTCTCACAGTAATTTTCTTACTTTTGACAAGTAGTCTTTCTGATACAATAGGTCACTTCTACAGCTTGTCCAGACCACAAATACTCATAAATTTCCTAAAGATTCCTCAAATATGTTTTATCTGTTAACTTACAAAAAAGCTAAACCAAACTATACTTTTTTTTTTTTCTATCAAAACAGGAGTAAAACTGATCAGGTCTTATTTCCATAGGTATTTCCATTTGAAGTGGCAGACAGCTGACAGTCTGAATTAGTTGGATTAACTTAAAAAATTATACTATTTAGTTACCTTGTGTCAGGTTTTAGGTTTTCCACAGTAGAATGAGTTTGATTTGTAGTGATAATTGATTTCTCCTTTTCACCATCACTTCCTCCATTTTCAGTTGACACAACCTCATACTCTGGAAAATTACAGTAAAGAAAAATTAGATCAAGTAACATCTCTTACTCAAGCTTCTTAAATACAACCAGATAGTGAATGAGTATGCAATTTTACAGGAATTCAACATTTCTGCCTTTTGCCAGCCTGAAGTCAATGCATAATGTGGATATTTTAATTCATTCAAGTTGGAAAAGAAAATGAAAGAAATGAATGAGCATGCAAATATGTGCATGCACACACCAAGAACTACCAAGTCCATCCAGTGCCTGCTTGTTACTCAGTGCACAAGGCAACAAACTGCCCTTAATTTCTGTGGCAACACAAACAAGCAAAGCATGAGCAGAATGGTCTTGGTTCCTGACACTTGCAGTTTTTATGAAAACAAGCAGGTGAGTGTGATCACTGTTTTGGTTGTTATTTGTCAGACCTTTCCATTATGCTTTGGTTTTGGGCGTACCCAATGAAAGTACACAGTTAAAGTCAAGCAAAGTAAGCATTCAAAAAGCAAAATTATGCAACAAACTATGATTTCTGTTTCCACCTTTCTATCTGAAACAGCGCATTTATTTTTAAAAAAGAGATATGATGCCTAAATAAGATGATCGGAAAAACATGCATAAACTACAAAAATAGAAAGAGATGGCAGCAAAACTGGTTTCAGCCTGTCTAAACAAGTAATGTCATACTGGTGCCAATATGAAGCAATCACTGTTTTCAGAAAACAGGATTCAATGGCTTCTCTTGAATTCGGAATTGATTTTGATGAGTCATTAACTGAGTTCTTAGTCAACTTCAATGTTCAATTTTTGTCAGCTAATGTTGAAATAGAGAAGATGGAAGAATTAAGAATGACCATCTTGCATGTTTACCTGTCTGTGTGCTGAGCCCTGCATGACTCACAGGCATTTATTCTTAATATAAACCCCTTCCTTTAGAAATGAAAGAAAAACCAGATTCTTTCAACAGAGTGGGCTTGTTGACCCTCTTGCAGTGGGTCATAATACTGCAAGTATTATGCTGGCAAAGCTCTATGTCTTACTAGATGGGTGTAAGCTTTGATTGTGCCTGGCCCACTGTGAAACAACAGCCTCAGGTCAAGAAGAATGCCTACATTAAGTGTGTGCATCTAGATATGCTGCTGTATTGTTGGAACTCTTGACTAGACCTTACCAGATCCTGTACAGAGAGGAGCCAGAAAATTGGAGAAGATACAGAGTCATATTTCTTAAGTATCTTTTCATGTCATCACTGACACCAATGATCCTTGTTGTGTAAATCTTGTTATAATCTAGCAGCATTTTCTTATCCACACTGGAGCTGACAGTAGCACAAGAATACCTCAAACCACTGGCCTCCTTTAATCCCTGGGGATTAAAGTACTTTTAAATGACAAAAAACTACTGTGCAAGTAAATTAAGCTGGAAATATTGTATTATCACACAATGAAGGAAAGAAATCAGACCAACCAGTAACAGTGTCATTGTCTGGTTTTTCCCAGTCCAATATGACAAAGGATGGACAGCCCTCTACAGTCACCACGGTGAGGTTGGTTGGAGGATTCTGCGGAGGACGAGTGGGCTCTTCCTTGCTGCCAACTTCTTCTTGAGGAAAATGTTCAAGAGAGCTTGTGATGGAGCAAGGCACATCATCATCTTTCTTCATGTACTTGACATGGGGGGCTAAGAACAATATAGGAAAGAGCTGTTACTCAATAGAGTGTTTTTACAAAATGGCAGTGCCAATTTCACCCGGTGCACAACATCCATCTCAGCACACCAAGCAAAAGTCTGCACAAGTGAAACACAAAGCTTTCAGAATAAACCCCATATATTCAATATTAAGCTGCTTGTTCTGATTTTTGTTTGTTTTGGGTTTTATATTTTTGTTGTGTTTTGGTTTATTTGCTTGTTTTTAAAATTTTACTTATTGTTGTTTGACCTGGAATCTGCACTGCTTCACCCCCTTCCCACTGGCACAACTGATGAAATGGCACTCTGAAGATATTAGCAGGTGATACACACTGTTTGAAAGAACTAAAATCTGTCACAAAATTAAAAATATCAACTTTATTTTTTCTATAGTAAAATGAGACTATAATTCTACTTGCAGATTTTGAAGGGTATGCTAATACAAACACATACACTTTTGTTTCACCAGAAGGAGCAACAGCTTTAGTCCAGAAAATGCTGGTTTGTACAGCAGCTCATATATCAGCCACTAAAGTGACACAGAATCAAATAAAATGTTGGCTTTTTAATAACCCAATAAGATAATTTGATGCAAGATAGCTCAGACTTCATATGCTCCCTGAAATAAAAATACCATAGCTATGAATATCCTACCTTGGTACCTTGGTTTTCCTGAAGAATCTGTTTCTGATGTAGGACTTGAGCTGAAGACTGTTGCATCAACTGTAGAAAACACAGTTATAATTTGCAATAAATACAAAGTTTCAGTGTTAGAATTGCAGTATTTCACAGTTCTTTTGGCATTTTAAATAATTATCAGAATAGATAAATGGTAGACATTTGGTGGCAGATCTGGCTCTTCATTTTAGGTGTTTTTTCTGTGATGCTGTGTAAACCCTGTACTTACCTGCTACTACAGCCAGCCATAATCAAAATTACAGATTTCATGACTGCTGCTGGATTCAATTCATGCAATATATGTAAAATACTTTTTAGACCATTGTCTTGCATTTGCTTTAATTTAATTTTTTGGTAAAGAAGAAAAAGGTCAGTCATGGAAAAAGGATCTTTTTGCACTGTGCTGGCTGTTTAGCTTGGAGCTTTTTTGATATATTTTGGGATATATAGAACTATTACACTGGCACAGTAACTTCTCTAAAAATAACAATAAGGAAATGAAAAAAAATCTGTCTTCAGAGTGTACAACTTCCACAAAATTTGAAGGAAATTGAAAGCAAATACACTGGTGAAGAGAAATGTGCTAAAGCAGTCAGGATTCATGATATAATGTTGTATTAATTACCCACTACACTGAACATGATGCAAATACTACAATGGACCTCAACAGATAAAACACAATGCTTCCCAACAAGAATTTATAAATAAATCTAGCATCCAGCATGCTTTACTGGGCACTGTGGGTCACAGTAGGTTCATACTCATTGTAAGGAGACAAGAATTTAAATATTACTACAAATCCAGGAAAATTAGAAGCAGCATCATTCATGACAATATACCAAGAACTGCATTTTTGGGCCCAAAAATTCTAAGCACATCCTCCTCTAAACCCATTACTGTATGCCACCTTGGAAAGACTTAGCTCTGAATTTGTAATCAACTCCCAGTTTTAAAAAGGGCAAATTACCCACTGACCACTATGATTGCACTACTACAATTTTTTCAATTGAAATGGTAGCAGTTTGATCAAATAAAGGAGGCTATCACATCTATGATGAGCACTGTCAGCCACTGACAAATAATATGCTGAATTTATGTCCTGGGAAAATTGAAACATCCAGGAAAAGAAGTGCCTTGTCCAGTTGTTGCATAGCTTTAAATGGCCACAGAGTAGTATTAAAAGCCTACTAAGCATGTATGGATTTCTAGGAAGATGGAAGCCTTGTCATGTTCTCAAGTACCAAGATGAGTATAAGAAGGCAGCTAGATCTCAATCAAATCAGAAAAGTCAAAGGCATAAAAGAAATCGGAATCACTCCAGACAGAATACTTTCTTATGTTAAATATACAATGCATCAATAAAGTATGAAAGCAAAAGAAAAATGGAAACCTTAATGGTAGTTATAAAAAAAAAGAAAAAAGAAAAAAGAAAAGAAAAAGAAACTAGAAGTGTTTGTAACATGCTTACCATAATACTCTGGAGTTGCAAAAGCTGTTGGTGTCTTATATAATGTTCCTGTCCTCACAGGTGGTGTTGGTCCAGCAGGCTTAGCTATAGTGACAGATGGAGGGACTTGTAGCAACAAGACATTCAGCATTTGAAGGAGTCAAACAGCTTTCTCATTTTCTAAGAGAACTCAGTTTGTGACAACTGCTTCATCTAACAAGTACTTTCATTCAAATCCTAGTAATCCCTCAGCTGGATTCAGGAAAGTTCTGCACTGTGCTAGTTGCAAACATAACCTAATCCTGAAACCCAGTAAGAAATTTCTTTGCTACTTTGAGGTTGTCTTGGAGGACTTTAGCTGGCTAGAATATAACCTGGTTTAATGCACAAAACCATCCTACACAGACTGCTAAAAGGATGCAAAATGACCAGCACTGACATTGCTGTTCCTTGAAGAAAGAGCACATTTCTTCCTGAGCTGCAAGGCACAATAGCTGAAGTCAGCAACTGAAATTTGGATTCTTCCCTCAAATACAGGTAAGAGTAATTTCTGCTCTCAATACAGCACATACATTAGTGGTGCTGGAACATTTCTAGTGATAAACACCAAGTCCTTAACTGTGGTCTGCATTAAGAGTTTAACCACAGAACAGTACTGGAGCTTACACTAAATGAAATTAAGATACACTTCAAATGAAAGCAAAGAAAATGCAGCCAAGCCCAGCATTTTCAACATTTATAGCACTATATCACTCAAGGAGAAAAGTTTTCTTGCTGAACTCATTTCTGTAGTAGGTTCCATAAGTCTGGACAGAAACTAACTGATAGAGGCAATATTATCACCTGTAATTAGACAACTATTTAAAAAAAGTATTTTAGATTATGTGACATTGCTATTATTCTTCAGCTGTTACCACCTAATAAAGAAAACAGGTTTCTAAGAGGCAAACAATCCATGGTAAAGGTCTTGATTTCTTGCATAATAGCTGTAAAAGACAAGAATTAAATTCATAAAACATGCAGAGACTCCCAGATAACCATGATATGACAGCAAAATCTCAACCATGAAGAGTCAAGGACTACATAATGTAGTTACCTCCCCATCATATATGATACAGAATGTGGCAACTGAAGGCAAAACTCTGGAGAGCCAAGTTGAAGGCAACAAAAATCCCTACTTTCCACTAATTTTCTTAATGAAGTGGAAATCTGAAAGATTCTCGCTAGAGTTCAGTTTCACAAAGTTTCTGGAACTCTCATTTCCATTTCTTTTTACCCATTCAGGAGACTTAATGTCTGCATAGAAACCTTTCCATAATATCCACTGGATGAGTTAGAAAGATGCAAGTAAGGAATTAATCACAGTGTTAATAAGAAATAGGACAGAATTCTGACAGGAAAAATCCAAGAAGAACATTGAGGCAAATTTTTCCTGTTGGTACACTGGAACTGTCTCTCTCTCCAGGGAACCAGAAGAAACAAAATTACAATGTTTAAAACTAAGCTGGATAAAACACTAGGAAACACAGAAGAAGGAAAATCTTCTACTGTCCCCACAAGGAAGAACGAGATCATTTAAGCAATTTATTCCATCTTGAAAGCCTAGGAAGGTATGGTAAATACTGACTACCACATAACCTGGCCTCCACTGTCAGGAAAAATTGAAAATTTTGTTGAAATTTCAAAACACTGGTAAATTAATTAGACACTTAGTGGAGAGAATTAGTGTAGACCCCAATACAAGCAAAAAAAAATATATCATGTTTAAGACTGATGATGTCTTCTGTTTTCTGGGAACTATTACTAAGGAAACACCACTCAACAACAACAAGTAAAGACACAGTATTTCAATCTTGGCTCTGTTGATGAATAAATATATAGATTGTCTCATCCATCCTGGAGATTCTTGCTACTCATCTGCCACACAAAATACTAAAGTTTTATTTAGATCTTTAGTATCTTAATAGCAGATAAAGTCCCAAATGAAATAAACAAACAAACAAACAAAAAACCACAATAGGAAATCCAGTAGAGCTGTATATTCATATATAGCTGTATTTTCTAATATATAAAGACCTTTATATCTCCAAGGAACTACAGAGATCAATATGAAGAGGAAAAAAGCTGTCATGATGTTAAGCTTAAGCAGATGATAGTTTCTGACTACGTGGAATAATGTTAGCCTAAGGATTCTTATATAGAATCCACGGACAGAACATCCATGTGGATACTGAATACCTGCTTCAGGATTAACTCAAAATAAAACAGGAAAGGTGAAATTTTCTATGTCCTCTTAAACCAATACTGAGAAGCCAGAATACTTTAGCACAATAATCAAGCTAAACTCTCCACATGAAACAACTCAGCTTGCTCTACTTCCCAGTGCAGTTAGTTGTCGGGGTGACTATTAGCTCATTTTTTGCAGTGGTTAATGGATGTACCCTATATATATATATATGTGTGTGTGTGTGAGCAATTCCATAACAAATAACCAGTTAGGACTAGGCACTGAAGCGCAATAGTCAACGTCTCCCATCCAACATGCACATTTAATAGCAAAAAATGATATTAGTAGACATGAAATATTCTTAAGGTTGATCTTAAAGGATGACTTGGAGTGTGTTATTTTGCTTTCAGCTTCCTTACTAGGTGTGATTTTGATATAATTAGGTTGGGAAAAAGAAAAGAAACAAAGTTTTTGTAAGAAGACAAAAACCACAAGGCCTGTATGTTCCAAAAGACTGGTTTCTATTGATATCACAGATCAAAGAAATCTATGCTATGGAATTCTCCTATACCCTGCTAGCCAGTATTATCTCACACACAATAAAATGATTATGCTGAAAAGGCTGAAATACCTGGACTCCCTGGTTTACCAGTCACGGTGTTAGGAGGCAGAGGTTTTCTTCTCATTGGTGTAGGTCTGGCAGGACGTATAGGAGGGTGCTGAGGGCCAGGTGGTATAGTCACTGAATGACATTACAAGACAGCACTATTAGTTAATTAACCTCAAATTCCATAAAATCAGAAACCCACTAGAAGTTGTATTCTGACTTCTCAAGCAATGTTTCACGTCTGATTTAATATCAAAAGTGGAGAGATGAGACTAGGAGATGATCTGAGTTGCATTTTTAGCCTTAAATCTCTGAGAACTGTGAGCCATGAAGTTTTAAACAAAGTTTACACTGAAAAAATGTAGTTCCTTTGAGATTTTGCGCAAGTGTTTCAGTGACTCACTTTCTGTGTAGTTACTCATTTTTGTTGACAGTAATTTTTTGGCATTCAAATAGATACATCTTCACACAACAAACACCACCTCAATGTGCTAGGAAACATCTTCAGTATCCTACTCACAAAATTTCTGCCCTTTTGTACTTTCTGACTAATACAACCGGCCACCCTCAGCTTGAAGCAAAATATGTAAGAAAATGAAATTATCATTGGGTACACTTTATTCTATGTCATTCAAAACTGAAAAAAGTTACTGTCACCTCATACAATGACATGGCTAAAGACAATTACTGTTGTCAAAATTTCTGAAGCACCCAACTTAGTTATTTCAATGTGCAGCTCCAGCCAGTACCCATTACATTTACCTGATAATTTCTTTTGACAGTGAGGTCTAACAGGAAAACCTAAGCCCCTTAATTCATTCTTACAAATAATTTTTCTGTATTTTCCAGACAATTATGAAGGATTTTATTATGAAAAGGAAAGGAAAAGATTTTTGTTCCACTATTCACCTTTGCCCTTCTTTCCTTAAAAAAATCCAGGAGATATGTGCAACACATTTATGTAACAAAAGCCTTTTTGTACCTAAAAGGAGAAAATCCTCAAGAGTAGTATAATTCTCATAAGGCTGCCAATGTCAACAACTCTGCAAGTTGCCTGACACTGAATTACTGGCTCCATAAGGTACCTCAGGTCCTGTGTATCAGACCTTAGCTTACCCTATAAATAGAGAGACTGTGGGCGAGAAGGGAGCAGATCCAAAGACTCATTTAGGAGAGCTTTTTTGGAAATACTTACAATACACAACCATCTCTCTTTCTTCCTTTTCCTTTTTGGACTATTGTAGTCACTTATAAACCAGTGGATTTATTTTTTTAAAATCACTCACATCAAGAGAGAAAATAATGCTCTATCTAATTTAGGAGGATGTAGTGGTTTTGAAAATAGCATTTGTAGGTTTCATAGTAATTCTTAATTTCCAGATGGAGATGAAAAAAATATGCTTAAGGCCAGAAATAATACAATAAATTTTTGTATATATGTCATCATATCCTAGATATTACTATATGGTTGTATTCATCATTACTTTTCCCCCTGCCCATAATTAGAGAAGGGGTTGACCAAGGTATTTATGAAGTAAAAATATGCAAGTATTGACTTACCAGTGGTTTCTATAATATTTTCTAAGCAGCACAACTACAACAGTTGCAGGCAAACTAAAACATCGCATTCAGACTACTGGGTCACAATTGAATCTACTGTAGTGTACTCTGGAAAAACAAGAATTCCTACTTTTCCCTTCTGCTACTTCCAACAATGATTTGGGTGCTGGTCGATGATGCTACAAAATCTAATTACCAGTGTGTGGAGACTGAACTTGTAAACTAGGATGCACAATAGAATTTAGGGATTTTGTGAGTGTAGGTTCTTGTACGGACAACAACGTGGTGAAATGTTCTTATTTAATTAATCTCTAGGCTTCTTTATGGACTGGGAGTCCTAACTCAGACTCTCTTGATGAAAGAGAAGGATGAGCAGCCTCTTAGGGCAGACATCTTTATTGGGACATAGACAATGGGAATGAGTGCACCCTCAGCAATTCTGTGGATGATACCAAGCTGGTCATGCAGTGGACATTGGAGGGAAGGATCCCATCCAGACAACCCTGGCAGGCTGAGCAGTGGCCAATGCAAACCTCCTGAAGTCCATCACAGCCAAGCCCAAAATCCAGCTCCTGGACTGGGTGCAACCACCAGTCTCAGCACTGGCTAGATGAGAGATTAAAAACAGCCCTGCTATGCAGGTATGGACTTGAGGATACTGGTGGATGAAAAACTAGAGACAAACCAGCAATGTGGGCTTACAGCCCAGAAAGGCATTTGTATCCTGGGCTGCACCAGAAGCAGTGTGGCCAGCAGGGCGAGGGAGGTGATTCTAACCCTCTGCTGGAGTGCTGCATCCAGCTCTGGGGTCTCCAGTAAAACAACAACATGGGCCTGCTAGAGCAAGTCCATGGAAGGGCCACAAAATCCATCAGAGGGCGGGAGCTCTTCTGCTGTGAACAAACTCAGAAGTGGGGTTGTTTAATGAGGAGAGAAGGCTCCAGAGAGACTTTAGCGCAACCTGCAGTACTTAAAGAGGGCTTGTAAGAGAAATGGAGAAAGAGTTTCTAACAGGGCCTTCAGTGGTAGGACAAGGAGAGATAGTTTTAAACTGTTTAAAGGGTAGATTTATATTAGATAATAATATATACTGGAAGAGAGTTGGGTTTAGATTAGACATTAGGAAGAAATTCTTTACTGTGAGGGTGGTGAGGCACTGGAATAGGTTGCCCAGAGAAATTGTGGCTGCCCCATCCCTGGCACTGTTCAAGGTCAGGTTGGATGGGGCTTGGAGCAACCTGGTTTGTTGGAAGGTGTCCCTCCCAAGGCAGGTGGGGTGGAACTCTTTGATCTTTAAACATTCCTTCTTACCCAAACCAGACCATGATTCCATGGATTTTGATATACACGTTAAAGCTGCATGAAGAGAGATGGGACTGCACTTACACAAGAAAATGATGAAACAGTAGTAGCTAATTTCACAACCATACCCAACTGCCTTTTATGACTACAGTTCAAGGTATTGACTGACCTCAAAGCTCTAAAACCTTAACTTTAGACATCAAATGTCATCAAACAAGTAAAAGTTAGTCTTAATGTCCCCTCAAATCTATGTGCATAAAAAACCTTCAAGTCTCTGCAAATCACAAGCTGGGTTTACATAAGGAAACACCACTGCCTGACATTCAGTAACAAAAAGTGCAGAGTATTATCCTTGTTTTGTGTTTACACTTTGCCTTCAGCTGCTAGTAATAGTACATCACACTAGATTTAATCTTTGCAAAGTACAGTGGTCAGACTGAATAAACTAAAAAAGGATAAAACATCAGAACCTGGCCATCAAGATAGGCTCTTATATTTGTAGACGTAAATTAGGTGCAAAGGAAATCCAACGGGGAGTAGGAACACACAGCAGTTTATAAAACAGTGTTTTAAAATGCAGTAACATGTTCTCAAAGAAGAAGCTACCTAAAAAAACATCTGCAGCTGAGTAGTAAATACAAGAGTAAAACAAAAGATTGCATTTTTCTATGTCAGAAATAACCACAGCTAAAGCAGATTTTGTGCTTGATTATGCTTCTGAAACATTCTTTACACATCAGGGTACTTAGCTGTTGTATGTATGTTTCAGTTAAAATATTGATTGTTTTGAAAACATTATTGCAAGACTTGCCAGAAGAGTAAACATTGCAAGTCTTGTATTATACATGTAAAAAAACCCTGTAACCATATTTACTCCACATTGTTATTTTCCTTCAAGCCTAATGTTCTAATTTTCCCAACAATCCCAATATTCAATGAAACTTCCTCATACATGGGAGTACAAGTTGGTTATGTTTTTACCTGATTCTCCTTTGCTATGTGGAAAATACTAGCATGAAAAAAAACAGTGCTTACAACATTGTAGCTGCTAGATCATAAGGATACAGCTCTGGTGGTGAAAACTTCTACCATATGTAGTGACTAAGCATATGTAAGTGACTAATTTGTGGCTATAAATTATTCTTATTGTTATCTCTTCTAGTAGCATCCTGAACCCATAAGAATGTGTATTGATGAGGATGATTATGAATTATTTTTTCTTCTCAGTGGAAGTGCTTTGTGTGCAGAAAAGGCAGCATTTTTATTTTTAATAACAACTGTTAAAAATTGCTCTATTGTTTACTTTTATTAACCTTACCAGAAATTGGCCTTTGCCAGGTGTCAACATACTCTGGAGGTCTTTTGACATCCATGTCAATTGGTCTGGCAGTAGCTTCAGGTGTGTAAAAGTCATCTGTGAAAAAAAGGAAATGAAATAAGTATCTACAGTGTGGCACCAAGTCATGGTATACTTGTGTATTGAATATGTTCAAACTCCAGCTGACATCACGTGCATAACCAACATGTGTCTCATCTATGTTTTTACTGATAACTTGGTGATATCCATTATCTTCTTATTCAGGTAAGTGGAAAGTGATCTGGTTCTACAAAGTCTGGAGTTTAATTTTAAACATTCCTCGAGTAAAATATATTTGGAAAGAGAAAATTATAAGATGAAGAGGTAACAGATGAGTTAAACCAAGACTATTTGTGGAAAAATGAGTTGAGAGAACATTCCAGTTTTTCAGTGTAAAGAGTAAAATGTCCATTGATTCCTGCAAAGGGCAAAGTTCTCCTTCTCCCCATTATATGATCGCTGGTCATCCTCCATATTAAATGGCTAGAGCAATTCTGGACCAAATTATCCACCATGTTTGGAGTACAGGAGACAAAGTATACACAACATCCAGTTTGTATATAAGAGAAAATCCTACTTAAAAGTTATATAAACACATTTTTAAAAAAGTAAGTGGCATTAAAAGGTCAACACAACTCCTGGTACAGAACAACTGTTTCACATGCTGGTATTTATAGGAGAGCCAGAATGTTAAATTAATATCCTGTCTCTACATAAAGTAAGTATATTTGCTTTATAAAGACTGTATATATAGTAAAGCAAGAAGATGCATTGCAATTTCATCATGTTTGTAGGAAAACCCCCTGCACCCTTGCTAAGAATGTAAGACAAAAACCCCTAAAATTTGTCATATTAAAAAAAAAAAAAATTTCAATATTACTTTAATTCTCAAATTCCAACCCTGTTTCAACATGATCTAATCACTTCAGCTAAAGATTTCATAGATTTATAATCCGGACCTCAATTTGTTTTGATATTTCACTAGTATTTTAATGGTATGAAGCAGATAATTTTTCAATTACTTTACTATTTGACCATTTTTGTTGCATGTTCATTACAAATCCACAGTCCATACATGATAAATAATTTACTGAAGATTAAAGTAAGCTGGGAGTAAGACTTGCAGGAAGCTGGGAAATGGATGCAGGTGACCTGATCCCTGTGTCTAAAATATCTGAACACATCATATGGTTTTATATAACTGTAATTTGTCTTCAGGTAATTAAAAAGATTAATTAGATCTTCAGCTGTACAAAGCACCAGAGTGATAATCAATGTTTCATGTAAATGATGTTCAAGGAAGAAAAGGCATGAGAAGACCAGCACCAGCCTTAAAAAAATAAAAATAATCTTGTACATCATGAGGTATAGTTAGAGCACGTTTAGTTTCTCAGCTCACCTTTAAGTGAACATATCAACAAAATGTGGTTGCACATTGAATAATCCACACAAAATCACCTGTGTATTACAATTCTAAATTATTTGTGCATGCTACAGTCTCTACAGAAAGCCTATCTCTATTCTGCTTCTCAGAATCTAATTTACATTAATAATCTTTTCTGAGTTATGCCAGCTGAGAATGAACAAAATATTGCACATGTTCTAGGTGGAAGAAGTAATTTTGTTTTCTGTTCAGAAACATGCACTGCTGTTCTGACATTAGTAAAGTAGTAATGAAAAATAAGTCAAAGTTTCAAACCACAATACCTTCATGTTGGCAAAATCTCCTATTTTAAGTATTTCAACACACTTTAAAGTTACATAAAAGTTTGTGTTTTCACAGAGGTACCTGCACAACCAAAGTCTTCTGTATTTGTCATAGCATTTGCCTTATTCTACCTAATGCAACTTGCTTATTAAAAGCACTTATCAAATTCATCCAAACTTTTAGCCAGAATTTAGAATAGACCTATTACTTGCATATGTCTTCTTTTAATTCTATATTTTTTCCTGGAAACACTCACGGGGTCTGGAACATGTTAAACTAACCTCTCCTGGTTCTGATGTCTTTAATAGTAGGAATACTATTAGGAGGGTGGATCATTTAAAGGGAAATAATGAAAAAAGTCCCCTTGATAAAATAAGCTGAAATACCTCTATACTTGAGTTCCTCTGGAACTTGGCTATACACACACAGTTTAAAAAATAAAAAGAAAATAGAACAAAAAGTTAATGGTCATTTTAATGAAAACCATGTATGCCTCCCTTTCACAAGGGAAATAGAAATGTTGCTCCAAGTTTGTTTGCTGACATTTGTCAGAAAGCTCAGTAGATCAGGAGCAGTATTTATATGGTTAGGATTAAATTAAAAAACAACCCAGTAAGTTATGTACACCAACATGAAAAGCCATCTGAATAAAATGGCATTCTAGAGAAAATGGCTAAAACATGACAAAAAAAAACTAAAAGGAATGTTAACCATGAGGAAGCAATCCCTGCCTCTTTTCCACAGTCCACTTTACCACCTAGCACTAGAGCTGGCCAGGAGGCTGAGAAGGCTGCCAGGAAACCATCCACAGCCCCATGTGCTGGTGCTGGAAAAAACAAATTCCACTGCTTATCATCTGGGCCCTGCAGCTGCCAAGCCCTCCCTGCATGGGGAGAAACATCTTTGTTTCATCACTGAGGCTAACAAGCCCACTCAGGAGGAAGAAATGGAGTACAATCAACAGCACTGCCAGTCCAGCAAGGAATTAAAAGATCCAAACTGGTGTCCAAATAACAGAATATCCAAGAATAAGTGATGTAATGTCTAAAGGTAAGTCTGAAAACATATTGTTACACATATTGAGCATATTCTTAACAGCCCCCTTAAAAATTCTGATCATCTTAGGTCAAAAGTTCAGGATTTTGATAAGCCAACCACAGAAAAGAGTGAAAAAGGAACCTTTTTTGTCTTTGCTCAGCTGGTAGGATTTGGGGTTCCAGGTTATAGAGTTCTTTCCCAAGTCTCTTTTGCAGACTTAGGAATACTTTTGCAATACATAATTAACTGCACATTGCTTAGGAGATACAGAAGATTTTTTTAATTGGTTACCTGAATTCCTTTTTGTGTGAGCTTATTTTTGTGGGCACAGTCAGCCCTGTGTCTCAGACACTGGCTCAATATTGTGTTGTACTTGCCTTACAGAAGACTTGGGATTTCACTTACTGGTCATCAAGAAAAGTACAGACCGAAAAGTTGTGACATGCTGCAGTCCCCTCTCAAGATGACATAAATGTATGAAATTCATTGGTGATTTCTCTTACACTTCTCAGAAGAAAGGTGCAGATTCACAGAAATGTGTCAATGAGCTGTTGTGGCAGTGGGGTTGGAGGTACCAAGAAGTGGGCAGGAGATAGCAAAGGCCTTTGGTACTTTGGACACTTTGACTTGAAGGGCTTACTTGGCAGCACACAGAATTTAGCTAAGAGACATCTACAGCATGTTTCTTTAACTTAGAGAAAAAATATACTTATTTAACTTGGCAGTTAAAACCACTACTCGAAGTATCATTTTCAGAAGAATTCTAAAAGAAGGTACTTATTTACCAGTGAGTGCACATAGCATGCCCAGTAATTAGTAGTTTTGTGGTGACTTCTGACACCATCTACCACAAAGAAACTCTAGTTCTTCCTGGCAACAGGCACTGCTATAAAGGCATGGAAATAATAACAAATGATGGACACCAAGAGGGCCACTTACAATATGACTGCTTAAAACAATACTTCAGCAACTTAAACCAGCATGAAGCACATAAAACTCCATGCAGCAGTTTACTACTCTTATGTTTATACTACTGATTTACTAAGCATGTATTAATTTTTGCTGGTGTTTTTAATAACCTACCAATACCTCTGACAAGGTTATGCCTACAGGGGAGAAAAGCTCAATGTGCTGTGTAATGTAATTATGTGTTTGTGCATAATTTCACAATTATGAGATCTGTGTGCATTCTCCTGTTCCAGTAATCAGACATTAGAAAGCTCACTTGTATAAGGTGATTTCCAGTGCAAGTTAGCAACAAAATCTTTTGAGCCACAACTACTGAAATCAGGCAATTAATGCTTTAACTGGCTCTGATGTCCTGGAATTTGATGGCCTCATTTAATTTACCAGAAAGACTATGAAAGGTCAAAGAACTTGTACCTCTAGTGAAGGCATTCACTCCATATGTAGTACAGAAATGTGTGCCATACTCTAGACAGGTTAAATTTAATTCAATTTAAATATACAACCATCTCTGCTGAGTTTTAACCATTCCTAACAACATAGTGGGCTTGTGAAAATGTACTGGAATGAGTAGCTCAAGGCATTCTAGGATCAGCAACAGGTATTAAATTGCCAAATATAGCAGAAAGAAACATTACACAGGCAAAAATGTTTAGAATAGATAGAATATCACTCAGGCTATCCTAATCTAGCTAGCATAGAAATAGTAACAGGAGCCAGCAATAATATGGGACAACAGAACTTTTAGTGGGTGGTCAGCCAAATGTTTGCCTTGAATATGTACACTATTTATTTATTTATATCATTTATTATTTTAAACTTGAACTGTTGGTGAAAAATACCAAAAATATATATTTAATTAACCAATGGCTGTATAAAAAATAATCCCCAATGCTATTTGTATTGATGTAATAAATCAGTGCTCCATGAAATAAAAAAAATATGGATTCATTATGAATTATCACTGAAAATATTATGTTGATTGGATGGAAAAATCAAGTACAACTGAAAAAGGATCAATTATTTTTCCCCCAAGAAGACATGTACTTTTAATAAATCTTTGTGGTTAGGGACATTTGTTATCTGTTGGTTAAGGATAAGTAAGTTGAAGCTCTCACTGTTGTCTGCCATCCACCAACATTAAACTTTTTGGTGCTGAAGTAGCCAAGCCTGACTATTTCAAATACAGTCCAAATACTGCACGGTCTGAGTGTGAGTAGGTCTGATGTGAACACACCACGAGCACAGGCAGTAACTAGAGAGATACTTGGCTTTAAGGCTTCCCTACCAAGCCTCCTGACTTGGGCTCAAACAAATGGGTGATCTTTTCCAATTAAACATTTTTCAGTACTTATTGTGGATCTGACATCTAGAAAACATTAGTAAAGAGTAGCCACAAACTAATAAGTCCGTAAATTTACAAAGACTGAGTGCCAATATAATTTCATAATCACCCTCAGGGATTGTATGACAAGATCAGCAGAAGCAATTGCACATGGCACTCTGAGGAATTAAATTCTAGAATAAAACACAGTGAGATATTTTGCAGGGCTCAAGATTACTTGGGGAAGTCACATTCCTGTCTTTTATTGATAAATTAAAAAACCACCCCAAACCCAGAACTCTACCTGCTGTTGGCACAATCCACTTTGGCAGTCCAGGTGCTTTTGTTCTGAGTGGTGGTAGTGTGGTTCTACTAAAAGCTGTGAGAGAGTTTCAAAAGAAAAAAAGGAAAAAGAAGAAAAAAGAAAGAAGTTCCATGAGAAGGGTACCCAACAGACTTCTATGTGATGTCAAGAACTCCATGCTAGAAAAGAAGTAACAGCGGCTGTGATGACACACATAGTTTTGGTTTCATTTATTTTTCTTTTTTCTTTTTTTTTTCTGATTTGGAAAGGCTTTACCACTAGAATTATTAATTGATTGAAAAATATCCCTTTTTTCCCTCCCAGCAACTTAAAATTCCACTAAGAATTGAAAAAATTAATTAACTATTTAATCTCCTCCCCATCCCAGACTGAATAAACAATTATTACCAGGTCTGGTCTGTGATTTATCCGTAGGCTGTGGTCTTGCAGAAGTGAGACGAGTTTTATGAGGTGCTAAAAGAAATAAGGTCCTGTTTCAATGCTGTGTGTAACAGAACAGGGACAGTGCAGTGCAATTTGCCAGACAAAAAGGTCCATGCACCAATGTGATACAGCAAAATGGACACATGAGAGTTCTATGAGTTCTAATCCAAAATGCATGTGGAAAATGCTAGTTTCTTTAGTGGCCAGATGGCTCCATCATGCAGTCTGACCAGTTACATTCATATGTAGGTTTAGGAAAAAAAGATGTAAAATATTTACAGCCAGTTACCCAACTGTATATGGATACAGAGTTAGCTCTGCAGGGTATCCATGGCCTTAAGACATTTAATTAGGTTCTGTAAAAAACAAACAAACAAAAAACCTCAAAATAAAACACCAAACTGCCAAACTGAACCCCCCCAAACCAAAGACTTAGATAAAACTATGAAAAATTAAAATATTGCTGAGAAAACAACTGGGAGCATTCAATGCAGACACTGTGCAGGGCAGCTGAAGAACAGTGTCATCAGAAAGGCTGAAATCAGAAGCCCTCAACTGTTTTTTACTGTTGCCTTTCATTTCCAAAATAATTTTGATACTCTAGATGTTATGGGATCTGTGGAAGCTGAAAGCATAAGCAGCAGTCACTGTTATCTTGTGCCCAAATAGCAACATCTGTAAATCAGTTTTTTTAAGTAGAGCTGGCTATTTGATATTCAAGGCAAATAAACGTTCGACCCATAACACTTAATCCAGCCTCTCCAAAGCATCAGAGAAAATACAGGTCAGAACATATTACTCATTTTTAACATTTAGATTGGGGAAGTTTTACAGATTTTGATTTTGTAAGAAAAAGTTGGAACTCGGTTACATCGATGTTTGCAACACTATATACATATGAGTATCCAATACACAGCTCTAATACTGTTTAAAAACTTCACATAATCTTCAATATTTGAGGCAATACTGTGCAAATCCCATTTTCAGAGCAATAAACTAAAATATTTGATAAGGGGAAAAATAAATTTTCATATTATGTATTTGAAACAGTTTTAAATGAACAGACCTTTAAACATTAAACTGTACTGATTTTACTTAAGATCTACAGACTCTCAATACAACAACTTAAGAAAATCTTAAAAAATTACCTGTATCAAACCAAGGAATTTCGGTTGCTTGACCAATTTTGGGCCTGGGTGAAATGAGGTATGTTTCATTGGGAACTGAAAATGGACATATTACTGCTTAGCAAATGCAAATTATTTCCTTTTAAACATAAGACATCACCGATAGAAAGGAAATTCAAACTGTCTGTGCAAATCATAAACAAAAGAGTCAGTGCTAGAAATCTGGCTGAAAATCATGCTTTTATACATGTAAAAGACTTTCCAAGTCTGGTAAGATATATATCATTAGTAAGTCAGACAAAACCAGAAAAGATGATAAGGCAATGCCTTTTTACATGACTCCTCAGCCTCATATATGTAGTGCTTGTTTCTATAAAGAATCACATGAATAAGAAAAATGGCTGGAAAATTAAAACCAGCAACATTTTGTACATGCACTGGACTGTAACTAACAAACGAACATGACAAAGATATATTAAAGTATTTCTGTTGATAAAAGTTTAGGTTTAGCCATATAGCAAAAGCAGAGAAAGTAAAGATTGATGAAAAATAAACTGATGCAATATTCTCATTACCCAAAGTTATTTTGGACCCATCAACAACATGAACTGTTACAAGGTTAATTGATCCCAGGTGTGTTGCCCTTGGAGCTATAAAAAACAAACCATTGTTCTGTGAGAAGGCAAATTAAAGAAGTTGGATTTCATGAAGGATCTGTCTCTCCATTGTTTCCTAAAAACCTATCTGCACATCTGCTAGGGCAATATGAACAGACATGAGACAGGCACATTCTAATTAGTCTGGATGTATTTTCATGCTGACAACCAGACAGTGCTAGCATTCTGCTGGGCCCCCACTAACTTCAGAACACTTGTCCTAAACCTGGAGTTCTGACAGTCTTTGGTCTTTCTCATCCTTGTTGATTAATTTATACTTCTCAAAAAAATTCTAGAAGCTATGAGTAATGTATTTATTTTTCAGATCTCACTCAGGTTTGAACGAATTAATTGAAAGGTCTCTGAATTACTGGATGAAAAGGACAGACAGGCAGGCAGAGGCACACACTATGTGACTCTTTGTCTTTCAATAAATAAGAAAATAAGGTAAAATAAGGTAAAAAAAAGAAGGTAAAAATATGGAAGCTGGAAAATAACCTAGTTACTCGCATAAGGAGCAGTTGCTAAAAGGTGTCATTTATATTTCACAGAAAACATTTGTTTACAGTTTTTCCTACCAGTAGCTTGTTTTGCATATGCACCTTTATAATGATTTAGACTTTATATGTAAATTTTATAATTATCCTTAAAAGGGAAAAAATAAGTCTCTAAATTCTGTTCTCTAAAATTCTTTCCCTACTAAATTTGTAGTGGTACCAAAAGATGGCACTTGTTAACTATGACATGATTGCAAATAGCTCTTATTCAACTGAGACTTAGAATCTAACTTGGTTATTGAACAGCCTTTCAAAACAAGGTATTTAGAAAAGAAATCCTTTTCCTGGACTGTTCAGTTTGATGTTCACAGTAATATATATGTTTATATGGTGTATGTATAGATAGAATATAGTTCTTGAATGAATAGGGTCTCTGCTTGAAATCTCTTTGGCCATAAAAAATGGACAAGGAGAAAGAAGTGGGGGGGAAATTACTAAATTATTCATTAAGCTATTTGTCTAAGAATAAAATTTTATCAATTCAGAGGTTACTTCAGAGAGAAGGAAAGATCAGGAGCTGCTCTTATAGACATGTAGTCTCTCCTCACCTAACTGCATTTTTCTCCTGTTACCTTCCTCCTTAGCAATTTCTACTGAAATAGGTCACCTCATGGTAAAGCTTAGATATCGCCACCCTTCACTATAGATGTGCCTCCATGAATCTACCATGGTTACTGCAAAAATCACTGGTATTGAAAAAACTGGAATTGAAAGCACTTTTACTCTTAGCATGTAAAATATCTTGTATTGAAACTCTGTAACACTATTTTCAAAAGTATTGAGAAATTGAATCAAATGTATTCAGAATAACAAAATTCCCCAAAACAAAAGAATTTTTTGAATGTAAGCGCAGAAATACATTTTTATTAAGATTAATTAGATTTCTCACATTTTTGATGGCTACTAAACCCATCCAACTGCTTTCCATGGAAATTGATCCAATTCTTGGGCATTCACTTTGATATAATTTATGAAGAAGTTCTCAGCTGAACAATGATACAAAATTCTGTCTACTTATTATGCATGCCCCATGACCACAAAACTCACTGACAGCAGAAATATAACTAAGGCAGTGCCACAGTAACACTTCTAAAGTTACAAACTGTAAATTACCAGGTTTAGCTTGTGGTACTTCTGGCCCAACAGATGTTTTGGATTTGGAAGGAATGAGCAGTATTTCTTTTGGAGCTGAAAGAAAAGGAAAAAGATTATTATTGTATTCTTCAGGAGTCATGATCCAATGCCATACTTAGCCCACAGAAAATGCATGCCTCAAATGCCTGAAAAAAAGACAATAACAATTCCATGGCTTTCTGGAACCTGAAACAAAATGACTAGCCAAAACACAGAGAAGTCCCAGCAGTGTGCTGTAGGATAAGTTGAGTTAGGGGCTAAAGTTCTTGCTCTAAAAGAAAAATTAGGCCACTGACTTTGGTTGGAGATCTGACAAATACAGACTTCTGATCAGACATCAGACATTTTTGCTTTACTTGACAAACAGAAATGAGAATGCTCTAAGATACATGCACGTGGCAGCAGAATGAAGGATAGTGGAATGGTGTTATATAAATACCACATTGGAGCATGTTCTCTAGAAATTTCTCCACTGAAAAAATAGAAATACTTGCATCTTAATGTTAAGGAAACTTATTTACCCATTGTTGCCCTTGATTGACCAGTGGTGGTAGAAGATTTTGTAAAAATTGGTTGCGGAGTTGTCGGATATATTGCTGTTAAGGAGAAAATGTGAAAAATCTTAGAATATTTATCTGTAATCCAAACAAAGCAGCATTTGCTAAAACCTGTAAAATGTCCCAAACTAAGGAGTAGCAGAATATCTTGAAAACCAACCACTGACAGACATAATTCTCTCTCTATTAACTTCTGCTATACATTTATACCAAAAATGGGAAACCACACAGCCCTCCATAGCTATTTTTAAAGCTATTTTCATTTCAGTACAGCAGACAATGTCTGCAGCTAACTGCACAAGCACATTGTAAAGAAGTTCTGTTGTATTTCAAGGAAAGATTAACAAAAAATGCTCACAGAGGAGCACCCAAGATTACCAGTAATCACAGAGAACTCAGTCTGCCTAGCCACAGAAATTTGTCACTACCACATTACTATATTTTAGTCATCATTTGCTATGTGTATAGACAGAGGAATACTATATATATATTATACATATCTTACTATTATTTGTAGTGCAGTTTTGGCTTATTTTGGATTGATCATCTGAAGTGTAATGCATTTGTTTCATCACTGGCTAGGAATAATCCCATTAATAAGCACAAAACCTGAAACTTGGGGAAAGAATGATTAAACACAGAATAAAAATAATGACTCCATTACCAGGTTTGGTGTATGGCACTCTTGGTCTTTCAGTTGTTTTTCGTTTGGTATGAATGAATGGCTTTTCAGTTGGAGCTGGAATAAAAACAAAAAGCACCCAAAAGAATAATGAAAAAACACACTGCTTTTCACAGCACATGAGGAACATAAGTATGATCTGATCTAGAATAAGGCAAATTATGTAAGAATAAGCTGAAAGCTGGAATTCCCGCAAAGAAAGGAAAAAAAATTAAATGGCCACTTATACAAGAAGACTTATAAAAATATATACAAATTTGTAGCTTTGAATCAAGCAGGCTGGAATATAGTCATTAACATCATCATATGGTAATAGGACAAAAATAGACAGTGGTAACCTGTATCTTCCTTATCCGCCACACATGAGTATATGAGGACAGGATTTCTTTTTCACTAGAACATTCGTGTCAAACTTGATTTTTAAATTAAATTTGTTTGTTCTTATGTGGGAATGATTTAATATTGTTATCTTCACACTATTCAGATAAAAAAAATCTTGTAAGTAAAAGTAGGAATAATTTATTGGAAAAGGTTATCTTAGCACTTTTTAGTCTGTGGTCTATCCCAGTGTGAGAGGTCCAAAATGTTCTGCCTTAGCCTGTGCAGTTTTCATCCCCCTTGCTCTGAAGAATCATTTTCTGCATGTGACTATTGCTCAGGTAGCTCAGGTGTTTACAACAGGGCACCTACTTTATAAAGCTAGATGAACAGATACTGAATGAATACTAACCTAAGTATCATTGCATACAGGGAATATAAACTGAAATAGAAACATGTTTAAAAGCAGCTTTAATTTCCTCTTCCCCAAAAAGAAAAGAAACATAGTTTGAGGATTATAAAATGCCTACTAATATTTCATTCTCAGAAAACTTAAACCATTTCATTCTCAGAAAATCACAGTCAAGGTCTGTCTCTGAAGCTGGGGACAGAAAACTGGTTGAATAATGATTGCTCAAGCAATGCCCCTGCTCCCAGATAGTGCTTCAGTGACCCTTACTTGGTCCACATCTGACAATTAATTAAAGAAGAAGAACACTCAGCTAAGGTTTCATATATTTAAGCAAGTCATCCCAGCATGGATGACTAGAAGAAAGCAGAGAGGATGGTTTCAAGAAGTAGAGCGGGATTTAGACGGTCACATAGCTGGTCTGGAGACTATGCCATTGTTGATATATTAGAATTTTTTTTCTGTAAAATTAAACCATGAGGAGTGAAGAAGAAGAGTATTTTAGAATGAAATTATCCATCATTCACATGAAGAATAGGGGATTAACTCAGTTGGTTAGAGCATGGTGATAATGCAAGAGTTGTGATGGGCCAGTTTACTGCAGAGTTGGACTTGATGATCCTTGTGGGTGCCTTCTAATTCAGAATATACTGTGACTCTGTGAAGCATCACTATCTTTTTAAATAAAGTCCCCTTTTACTGGAAAATAGATAACATCTGGAGGAATTGCATCATCCTGACTGGAAAGGCTAGAAGAGGAGGAAAAGGACCTTTGAAAGTAAATGAACTCATGCATTATTACCCTTATCAAGACCAAAGAGCATGTAAGTACCTACAAGTAGAGAAAAACTTCATTATTAGCTTTTAATAAAATATAATAAGCTCTAAGATGATATTCTCTAAAAAAGGTGTAAAATAGAATAATTATTTATAAAATAACAGTTACCAAATATTGCCCTTGTTCTTTCAGGAATATGAGGAACCATGGTAGTATCTCGTTCATCAAAGGTTGGAAGAATCTCTGTTGGAAAAAATGTCAATAAATTATCAGAATAATGAAAGGAATCTCCCTTTCCTCCTTTTCTCAAAAATCCTTTCAGCACTATACTGTATACAACAGGAAAGGGATGTTTTAAAACAGCAATGGGCATTTACCCTCAGAAATTTATGGTTAGGAAACAACAGTAACAAACCTTCAGTGAAATCACTGATTATATTACATAGGCCAGTTGGATTTATGATGGGGAGTCACCTAACCAAAACGTAATTAAAGGGAATCCTCACACTAATCTGGGTGAAAATGCATATGTAAAGAAAAAGCATTGCAACAGTGTTAGGAGGTTTCTCTCATAAAAGCTTCAAAACCACGGTGCTAACTATTAAAGTGTGTTGTTCAGATAGAAGCTGCAAATAACTTTTTATCCTTGATTAAAACCTATCCTTGATATATAGGTTGATATTATTTCTTCTGTTAATATCTGCATAAAATACAAAAATTCTTGAACTATTGATGTTTCCATCAGATTTAACTGCATCCCTGCAAAGGTTTCTTAACCTAGAATAAAAACCAGGTGACAGCTGATGCACTGATGATTATTCCCCCCACTGCCACCCCAAAAGCAATTGTTCAATTATCCACTGAAGCTTCAAAAAGACCAGATAATTTACCAGGCCTCCTGTATGGAGCATCCGGGATGGGAGTTGCTCTAGGTTTAAAAGGAATATGTTGTGGTTCTTTAACAGCTGAAAGAAAAGATCTGTTTTAAGAGTTCATGCTTTGACAAAATTAGGTTGGTTGCACAGGCACTGCATATCTCATGCTTGCAAAGAAAAAAACAATCCCTGCATGACAGCCTGAAAAACTGAGGGTCAGATACATATCAAGAACAGGTCAGATACATGTCAGGAATTCAAGAGAAAACAAAATCCTGAATGAAAACACGAATGGAAAATTTATCAGGTAAGCAAAATCTGGAGTCAAGCAACAAAGCCAGAAAGAGCACACACAACTACAGGGAATATATTTCTGTCTGTATTTCAGAACCCATAACTGCAATACCCATGGTATGCTGGTCTCCTACAAGGAGGAATTCAAAGGAATTATATCATGTGTGACAGGGAAAGAAATTTTATGTGAAGACAACAAACCAGCTAAGAATATTTCAATACCTGCAACAAAGTAGAATGTAGTTCAATTAGTAGAAAAGAAAACAATTCAAAACCACAAACAGATTATGTGAAAAACAGACTAGTGATATATAAACACTGGCCCAAGGAGTACTGAAAAAATAATAATGACCAGCTCAAGGTAACAAATTTAGCTGCTGCTGTCTTTTGTTGTTCAACTGTAAATTTACTAACTGCCAAAACTCCATAAAAACAACAAGATGCACAGAGTTAGTGGTAAGTATGAGTCAGTGGTAAAAATACTCCCTTTGACATGATTGGTTTGTTTTCAATTTGGAACACATTCTTTTTTTTTTTTACTTTTCTTTATAAAATTAGTGAATATACACTCATTCAAAATAATGTTCAATGGATACTCTGAGAAGTGTTAGAAGTTACAGAGGTTTGGCTGTTCATTAGTATGTAACTCCCTATTAAGTTTATTTTTAAGGGTGACATTCCATTACCAGGTCACACAAACCTATGAGTGGTTTCTGTTAGAGATATTTGGAGTCATACATGAAGGCCCTCAAATAAGTTTTTCTCTAAGTACCTTTTGACAGGCACAAAAGAGATGCAATTTCTTCCAACTTCTCATGATGTTTCTGTGGTGTCTACCCTGCTGTACAGATTATTCAGCTGTGATAGATGTCATGTGGCTGAAAAGCAGGGGCTACTACTAAAACTCAGACATTAAAACAGAAATCACCTCTGTTTTCCTGGAAACACATATTTAATGATCATCAGAGAATGTATTTGTAATATGAAGAAATGTTAATCAGCACTTTTTACTGTATATTAGTAGCACTGATAGAGGCAATAAACGGAGCTTCTTTTACTCGCATCGCATCGGTGTGTTTCTCCCATATGAAGAAATGTTAATCAGCACTTGAGTCACTGAGGAAAAGCAACCCAAAAGAACCCCTGGATATTCAAGCACAGCAAAAGAACAATGTGTACCAGGCTTTGTGTATGGGACATCCGGACTTGGTGATGCCCTGGGCTTGGAAGGGACACGCCGACTTTCTTTGGGACCTGTGGACATGAGCAAAGTTTTGAATTTATTATGGAGGATGATGGTTCTTGGGCTTATGAAGATGTGCAAAGTTTTGAACACATTGTTGAGCATGATGATTCAACATATCTTTCAATTTTTCTGCTGAATCAGAAGATTCATTTTCTGCTAAGAATTTTTTTAGGGATTCTGTCTGTCATTTTAAAACAATCCCAAAGAGATCTCCTGTTAGTGCAATCAATACAATGCCGGTGCAGAGACTTAAGACAAAGGGACTTTTACAGTGCAGGGTCAGATCAACTCTCCACTCATAAAAGCAATAACAAACACAGCTTTCTACAGAGTAAACTGCTGTAGTTCTAACACTTCCTAGTTGTGCTTCACAAGTGTTTCATATTCCAAAAACCTGCTGGTCATTTAAATCAACTCTGCACTAAAAAAAATCCTCAGCAAAGCAGTCAAAGCAGAAGAAACATGGAAATTTACCTCTAATTTTCAAATTGACAGATCTATGTCCAAAGTTTTGGGAACAGCAAAGTACTGTAATTTTACACTTTTAAAGAAGCAACTCAAAAATACAAATATTTCTGTCCCACTCTAAGGAAATCAAGATGCAGATTTTCCTGTGTGCAAAGGCTGAGTGTTAACCCACACATCTCCGTTGTGTGTCACTGATATGTATAAATATCCAGCTGATTATGTTCAATGACAGCTGTATAGCAAAATTTGATTATGACAGTGAAGCACAGCCTGGACAATAAATGTATCTTCACAGAACTCATCAATTTTGAACATTTTCAAAGTGATGAAACTTTCATGCCCTAAAGGGCAAAATATTGATAAGCTTACTTGCTCTAGTTGGAGGAACACGTGGACTGGGGGATGTTTTAGGTTTGGAAGGCCTGTGATATATATCTTTAGAAGCTGAAAGAAAGAAACTGGGTTAAGCATTATTAAAGTAGTAAGCAGCTTCAAATACAAATAACCTGCTCTGTAATGGGTGTAGTCCTGGAATGATTCACAATATCAAATTCAAGTGACAAAAATGCCTCAGTCAAATGGATCTGCCTCAAGCAATCACATGATCCAGGATTAATGAAGTGATTTTGCTCTGACAGTGAAATTGAGGTTTGAGTGGAACAGAATTATTTTCCAGTCTGCTATGAAGGACTGAATTTTGTTTCATAAGACTGTATGGAAAGGAAAGAAAAAGAAAGAGGAAGGGAAAGAAAGCCTTCAGGATGCAGCTCTGCTCACCCATGGTGCTCTGCACCTGCAATGGTGCTATCTCCACAGGATGACTGAAAACATATAATTAGGATCCTGTTCTGATCTGCCCTCTGCTTCTTACCATTAAATGTTGAAGGAAATTTTCCTAACTTATGTGCATAACAACTTGAAAGAAATAAGGATTCTCCTCAATTGTTTCATAGAAAATAAGAAGACACCGAGAATCTTGACGGTTAAATTATTAAGGAACATGCAAAGAAAGATGACAATTTTTTTCAGGTTTGCTTTTAATAATTTGTGCTGAAGAAGAAAGACAATGTGACCATTCAAACAAGAAAGCATCATTACCTATTGTTGCCTTTGGTTTCTCAGTTCTGAATCTAATTGTTTCCAGAACTGCATTAGCATAATAAAACAACAAAACCAAAGTATTACCAAGAGCAATCACTGTCTCCACAACTCATACCATCCCTGCTAGGGCTGATGACTGATAGTCACTCCTCCCTGAAACTCAGCATTGAAGTATTATGTTCCACAGAGTTTCCTCCAGTTCAAGGTAACAGCTCTAATACAGAACAGATCCCAAATATAAATTCGAAGTTTTTGTAAAAGCCACAAAGAGACTGTGGGTGGTTTTTTTTTGCCCTCAGCTTTGTACACTTTCCTGACTTATTTCAAGGGGTTTTTTTTTCAAGCAATAGGTGCAGACTTACTGGGGAGAAAAGGAACCTGAATTGTTGTCTCTCTGCCCATCTCTTCACCAGCACCATCTAATACTCCATGTACCTTGGATACCCATATTGGGTCTGGCTGGAATGGAGGTTATTTTCTTCACAGCAGCCCCTGTGTACTCTGTTTTGGATTAATGAGCAAGGAAGTGCTGATAAAATACCAATGTTTTAGTTGTTGCTGAATATGCTTTGTCACAGCATCCAAGAATTCTTTGTTTTTCACTCCACCCCCAGGCAAGAGAGCTGGGCTAGGGGTGGGCAGGATGCTCGGAGAGGACACAGGACAGCAGGACCACCCTGGCCAAAGAGATATTCCACCTCACATAAAGCCATCTTAGCAACAAAACTTTCCAAAGCACCCATTGTTCCTAGACTGGCTCTGCTCTGCCAGTAGGATGTGGTGTGTGGTTGCTTTGTGCACTTGCTTTCTCCACCTCTTTTATCTTCCCTTATTAAACTGTCCTTATCTTGAACTATGATTTTTTTTCCCCTATCTTTTTTTTTTCCCTTACTTCTGCTCTCCAGACCACTGTGGGGTAGAATGAGCAGGGGGTCAGTGTGTGCTTAGCTTCTGGCCAGGGTCAACCCACTACGATACCTCACACATGCCAGTGTGATTTGCATAATTTACTTTCCCCCCCTCCTTAATTCTCCTAAGGTTGTATATGGGTATAACAACCCATGCAGACACAATTATAGAAAGTATTACACATTCTTAAATCTCTGAACAACACAAGGTCTCTTGAAAAGTGAACCAAAAGTATGAATGAAAGCTTGTTCCCATAAAAATAAAAAAACCAGGCACAATTTAAGAAATACAGAGCAGAATCCTTCCTCTTTGCAATGATCCCTCATTTTCATCTTCCCTTTACCACAAAACAAGTTATACAGAAAAGACTTATTTTCACCGAGAATTGTACAGAAAACATCCATTTCTGCAGTGACTTGTATTACAATGTAATAAAGAACTGAAGATATTTTCAATTTACCAGGTTGCTTATAAATTCCACATGTCACTGGATTTTATCCCTCAAGGAATGTTCTAAAATATATGCCCGAGGAATACATACAAATCTGAAGCTCCAGTGATCACAACAGAATCCATAAGACATGTGTCAGTATGAAAAGGTAAAAAAATAATGAACCTACCAGGTCTTGTTCGTGGCACCTCTGGGCTTGGTGATGTTCTAGGTTTGGAAGGAACATACTGTGGTCCTCTAGGAACTAAAAATATAGCAGATATTAGATTTTTTTGAGAACTGATACTGACAGAAAGAATAACATTAAAGAACATGCCTTTGGGACCCTTTGGAATCACAAAAACTTGAGTAATGGAGAAATGTGAACACTTGGTACATAACAAACCCCAGTGCTGATGGAAAACCTCTGTAACAGGACAATATAAAACAAGGCCAGTATTGCTGCACAGTATAAACGGTGAAGCAGCACATGATAGAAATGGAGTATAGAGACAGTCAAAGGTAGGTTGTGGTGCTTCCATCCCCTTTGCAGAACACATTTGTGTGAGGAAAAAAAGATCAAAAGATGATTTTGAATTGTTAGTGAAAAATCACCAAACCCCCCCTTACAGGATGAACTTTAATGGAAAAAAATTGTGAGAGTGGAGTGCAATGAAGCAGTGCTTGTGATGGTTGGTGAGAAAAAAGCTAAATGTGATGGTGCCCAGGTGATTTACCCTGTAGGTAAAACTGTTACCTATTGTTGGTTTTAGTTGATCAGTTCTAAGTGTTATAGATTCCAGGACTGTATCAGAAACAAAACAGAAAACATGTTTTGAAAGTTGAAAATTTACAATTAGCACTACTTTTTGAATCATGTACTTTTTATACTGCCTCATACAGAAACAGTTGTATTAAATATCTGAGAAAGCAGTGAAATCTTCAACATAGTGTAAGCTTTGTTCTTCAATGAAATATCCAAATATTACCATTCTGTTGTTCAGAAAATGGCTTTTCAGGGACACAAATCTCTTCCCTTGGTGATGTGTTTCAAATACACTCTATATACACAACTGGAATCAGACAGTACTTGCTTGTGTACTGAACACTATTATTAAAGAGCATTACATGGTGTATTGCATTGCACAGTCATATAACTCAGCTCTAGACTGGAATGGATCTAGAGTCCATTGGTTTAGAGTGATAAGGATGTGAAATTGATGTGTCAATTCTTCTGTATGGATTACAATTAAAAAAAAAGAAGAAATGTCTTTGGATATTTTAAGACAATCACACGATAAGTGGACGATGCTGTAGAAAATGTTCTGTATATTACAGATTCTTGAAGAAACAGTAAGTTGTAGGGGCTTTTGTTTTTGTTTGTTTGTTTTAAACACAGATCAATACAAGCTCATAACTTTTGTGTGACAAAACCATAAACCATTTCTGAGAAAGCCAGACTACCATAACAATGAAAAATGGGCACAAAGGTAAAAACTGAGCATATGAGAAGTTGCATGTCAAGGTGTAACTTGGAAACAATGCTTTATAATCAGATGCCATGGTTAAAAATTTATGAGAAGACAAGGATTTTGACTGTTTGCTACATGAGGAAATCACATCTAATACATAACATCAGATTTCAAGAGTATTGGTCTATGTCTACAATTTAAAGGTCTTCAATAAGTGTTTATCCTTAAATTTTTCACATTTACCAAAGGATAGCAGATGCTGATATTTGAGACCCTCGCAATTTTCTGTTGCTATTACCAACTGGAGAACATGGGACAGAAAATAATTTTTTCTGCCTCTCACATTTAAAGACATAAAAATCCAGTATTTTGGAATACAATGGAAAGGATCATTGATGCCAATAAATGTTTATAAGCAAATACTAAGTATGCATGTCTAACTGGGCAATTTAGTCCCTCATGCAGAAAATAATAACGACATGAAATTAATTGAGTGTGGCTTAGAAGGGAAACAGATTTATTTTAACAATGCAAAGCAAGGTTGGAAAGAATTATACCCCCAATGTATCCTCAGTACACACTTTAATTGCTTTGTATTTGCTTTAGTTAGCAAGGTTAATCTGAGTGTAACAACACTATTCTCAACCTATTGCCTTGAAGTAGCAGAGGTTTATTTTGCTCAGTGAAAAATACCTAGCAAATGTCACTACTCATGAAAGCTGCAATTAAGCTGCTGAACAGCACAGAACAAAACTCCATTCTGTTTGAACTGGCTCAGGTAACTAAACAGCTGTTTATAAACACATTTCAATCCAAAACAAACTGTACTAGAAAAAATCACAAAGTAGTTTACCATCTTTGACTTGTGGAACGTGAGGTTTGGGTGAAGTTTTAGGTTTAGAAGGAACACGTGGAGTCACCCTTGGAGCTGGAAGAGAAAATGTGGGCAGTAAGTTGGGTAAATTGCACAGCAATTACATCTGATACCAGCTGAACACACAAGCACAGAAATCTCACACCTGCAACTGAGAAGAAGTAGGCAATCAGGTAATACTCTCCACGTGTTTACAACAATCTAAGCAAGAAAGTGGAATTTTAGTCATTTTTGAAGCTCAGTTTTTGTATGTGTTTTTAAAATAAAAACTGGAACAAGTGCAAATAAGCATAATTATGAGAAAGGTGATTGAGAGCTGCCAGCATAATTTCTTTTTTCATAAAGGAGACATTGCAGCTGTGAAGAGAGCAATACACCCAACTGTTTTGAATGCCAAGCAAGACAATTACCTAGAAGAAAAATGAGGTTAAATGAAACAATCCTGAAGCATAAGGTGACTAACTTCAGTGATGCTTGCTGTGATGTAAATAAAGCAAACACAACAGCTTGCCAAGGAAATATTATTACCTATGGGTGACCTTGGTGGTTCAGTTCTAAGTGTAATACGTTCCAAGACTGCAACAGAAACAGTGTGACAAAGTGAGCAAGGAACACAATCCAAAAATTTAAATACTCCATTGGTAAGTAGAAAAGCAGGCACTAACACAACACCACAGTAATATGGATCTCCAAGCTGACTTCTAAATCATGGGCAATCAAAATTCTTAATAATACAGGTAAAATAAGAAATAAGTAATTGGACAAACTTGATGGCAATAGAAGCAAAAATATGTGGATATAAATCAGTAAATCCAAGAACAAATAAGAGAAGAGATTGCAGAGTTAGAGACTTAGAGACAGCAGGGGACTCTTGATATATAGAATGCCAAACTGAACTCTGTTATTTCAAAGTAGTGTGCCGACTGTGAAAAAATAGTTGAAGTTTTCCTCTAAAGTGAGTAATTAAGCAGAGGACTAAAAGGCTGTTATTGGTAGAGCTGTATTTATCAGTCATCTGAAAAAAAATTGTTTGATAAAGCCTGTTAATTTTTTCTCATATCCACTTAAAATTTGAATCACAAAACCAACATATCATGCCCTTTTTCTGGTGACAAACTGTACCAAATGAGACAAAAAATTATGAAAATGTCTTTGCAATAAATAAAACCTATTAAAAGAATTTTAATGCATTAATTCTTTCATCTCAAGGCAGTAACAAGTCAAGTAGCATATAACACAGAGATATACACACGTAAAGGTAGAACCTGTTCTATAACCCACATACACTTATCTCCCAAACTCTCTTATGCATTTACCCATTTTGAAAATTGGCTTCACAGTCAATAACACTATAAAATTTGATTGCAATTTAAGGGGGGTAATACTAAAGTATTTATTACATGCCTATTAACATACACAGTACAATATTCTGGAGTATTAATATTGCTGCAAATGAAGAAAAAACCCAAAACAACCAGTATTAACTTCTACTGAGAGTGGCCAGATACTCCATAGAAATGTCAGACCAGCCACTAATTTTTCAAATGTTCTCACTACATATGCCTGGTTCGCAAAGACTTTGCCATTATTCAAGCTCATCAGTTACCTTTGGAATTAAAATTGAAAATCCTGTCCTAGAAAACACTGATTTCTATTTTCAGGTTGCTTTTGAAAAAATCAATCATTTCTTACAAAGAGAAAACCAGCTTTCAATAATAGAAAGATATTTATATTATTTGTTAGGTCTGCAAACTGTTTTCTGGAGCAATACAGTTTCCTTTTGTACAAGTATTATCCAAAATAATTGAATGTCTCTTCTCCCCACCTAGAGGAAACAAAAAAAGGTTGTTCTCTTCTTTACTTTCTGCACTAATAGCAAGTCTCAAAGTACATAATTTCAAAAGAAGTGCCTCATCAGACTTAGCTTGAGGTGTTTTGATCTTAGCAGATCATTTGGGCTTCAAAGGTGAGGAATGTGTATTTTGGATACTGGGAAATGTTTGTTTTGTGGAAACCTGCATTTAAGCTCAAAGTAAGTGGTCCCATAGTAAATCACATTCAGGTTCAGCAACAAAGAAATTAAGTCTAGGAAATAAGCCTCTGTACCTCTCAATGAATAACCACAGAAAAAGGAATTGTACTATGTGTTTAATGCATGAAATATTGTTGGATATGAACAAAACAAGCAATGATTATCCATTTGATGGATAACCAAAGAGCTGGATGTTCTTGAGCAGCAAAATCACTACTCATAGTTTAGTGAAAAGTCAAAGAAAAGACTTAACAAGCAATGCTAAGAAAAGGTTGTTATGCAACATTGACCTTGAGAAATCAATGCCATTAGAGGAGAATTGAGAGAATTTCATGGTGTAGAAATTGTTGCAGTTGAAAACTATAAGTTTAAGTGAGTTGTTTTATCAAATCATTTAAGTAAAGATTAAAGATGTCCTTGCCCTGTGAAGTAACATATATGTACTCAGCTTCATCCAGGTTTTAAAGACTAAAGCTAGATTGCTGAAAACACCTTGAAGCCCTTCTCAGCAAATGCAAACAGTGATTTAAATTTTCCTTTCAATTAGATAAAGCATTTCAGGGCTCACTGCAAAGGAGAGACCCTTGTTCTTTGTCTGCATAACAAATGTATATATTAAACACATCACTTAACATATATTCCCCTACTAAAGAAAGGCCATGTATTATTTTATATAAACTGTGCTTCTCATTAAAAATAAAATCACTTGGTTTTTTTTTCTTTAAATTGAGCACAAGTTTGGATGCATTAATTGAAAAAATGCAGTATTTTCCATACATTTGAGAAAATATCAAGCAATATGCCACGAAACTCCTTCTGCAGGAATTGTTTACTTGTGTGTAGTTTTAAATGTCATTTTAGATTATGTTATTTCTATATTCCATTAAATCTTTATTATTGCAATAATTCTTATTCTTTCTTCTTCTAATATAAGTGAAATTTTGAGGTAAATACCTTTGAAGTGATATCCTGTCTTTTAGAAGACATCTCCATGTTAGAAACACGGAGAAATAATGAAGCACCAAGCTCCATTTGCTGGATTTGGACAACACAGGAATAAGCAAGAAGCCTCCAGGAAATGCTGTTTTCAACTGCACATAATATGAGACCAATGAAAATAAGAATGACTAAGGATGACTCGTAATCATTACCCTCTGCAGTCTTTGGACGTTCATATGCATAGGGACTCCTAGAAGTGACTGACACTGGAATGGTTGCTGTTGGAATAAAGAGAATTTTCTTAAAAGAAATACAGGTGCATCTGTATCTGTTTTTTAACTGCTGGTACAGCTCAGCTGCTCTTGCTTCCCAGCTAAAATCCACCTCTTCAAAACTCTTCAAATGGAAACACTGAGTGAATGATAAATTTACTGAAATTATCCAATGTGGCTTTTGCTGCTTTTGGAAAATAAAAAGTGCATTTATGCTACAGGATCACACTGGGAGAGGAGCTCTCTAAAGCTTCACCTTCCTGTTTTACTGAATTTCTTTTATCGCTTTATGGCTGTAGACCACTGAAAAGAAACAGCTCCAGAGAGCTCCATTTTCTTTGGTAAATCTTTCTATAAATTTTCCTGTGTTTCTCCCATAGTGATGCAAAGGATAGATATGAAAGGCTTCAGGTGTAAATAACTGTAAAGTGCCAGAAAGCAAGACTGAAGATCCCAGCAGATTATCTAGAGCCACTGAGCCACTGCACATTAGATCATCAAGTTAACAAGCTTCCCATCTCTATCTAGAGTTCTTAATTGGGTTTGAAAGGAACAAACCCCAAACACCCTGAAAAATATAAAGAACTTTGAAGTCAAAATTGGTAGAATTGTTTAATTGTAGCGTGACTTCACAAAAAAAATCCATTTTCCTTCCTAAACACACCTACAATCATTGAGTAATCTTTGTGCTTACCCTTTAAAATTTGCTTTGTTTACTCTGTTTTGACTCTTAGCCTCTCTCCCTCCCAACAGATTTTAATTAGGAAAGAAAAAGTGATGGATAAATATTGTACAATGGGCCTCAACTATAGTTTTGGACATAATAACAATTTATCATGTTGTAATTCACAACCATTTTAAGAGTCACAAGAAAACTTATTTAAAGGAAGTTACCTTAAAATTTTGAAATACAATAAAATCTCAGACCTAACACTTCCAAAATTCTGTCAGTTTAAATAGAAAATCACATTCTTAATTTAAAAGTCTCTATTTCCCCACATGAAGGTTTATGGTGGTTTACCTGGGTGGACGCTGTTTAAATTTAAAAGACTGAATTATTTCGGATTTCTAAATTTTCCCTCTTTTCTTTACTGACATTTTTTATAGTTTAGACAGCTTTTATATTTGATAATATTGCCACTATTTTAAGAAAGCAAAATACTCAAAAATATCTTCAGGACAAATAATTTGTATTTAAGTAAATGCTCAGAGAAGTTGTGGAGTCTCAATCCCTGGAGATATTTAAAAACTTTTCTGTAAAGAAAGCGTGGCAGTGTATTTGTGTGCACAATAGAAAATTCATTATAATTTCCTTTCCTGAAAAATGGAGAGAGGTATTCATGCTAACAATAGTAAAAGTGAGGATAATGGCTGGACATGATCACATTGGCAAGAAAACCCAATTTTTTTCATGTAGGCAAGAGATTCAGTTACCCAATTGCCAAGAAAGAGAATGAAACTGTGAGCTTTCACTAGAATGTACAGTTTGTTAGCTGGAGAATCTGAAAATAATTTAGATGTTTGGGGTTTTTTAAATGAAGATTTTTTTTCTCCACTGCTAAAAAAGACAAATACTTTACCAGAAACAGCACCAAAATCATATTAATAATGAGAGCCAAAATTAACTGCTCACCCAAAGGCAGTTATTTGGCAGCAATGGCAGTAAGTAATTGATTAAATATGAATTTGGCACATATTGTTCATTATTTTGATATAATCTTAGGGAAAGGTGACAACCATTATCATGACACAAGTTTCTAATTTAAGCTGAACTTCCAGGTGATGCTGGAACACAGACAGGCTCTGGCTCTTTCACCATTTTGCCACCTACCCAAAAGCCAGCTTATCCCCATGCACTGCATATTTTATGGCTCAAATAATATTTTCTGAACAAGAATATAATTTGTCACATTAGAACACATGCCAGTTTCACTGCCTATTTACAAGAGAATCATGACAAGCTTCATCAAGATTAAAAAGTGTGTTTCAGCATTCTACCTGATTGATTCATGAGACCACTACTGGGAAAGAAAAAACCAGAAGCGTGTGCACAAATATTTTAAAATATCACTTTTCTTCTTAGGCATATAGAAACTTGCTATAGAGCCTCTCAGTGTGGAAAAACCAGGATAAAATCTTGATCTTGGCAGAGTCCTAGGGTGTAAAACAAATCTATGCAACAGTTTCCAAATGAGTTGCCTTTTTTTTTTCTCAACCAGAGGAAAAAAAAAGCAACTCATGCATGATTTCTGTACTGGATTTCCTACACTCAAAATTATGCAGGAGCTATACTCAGAACAAAAAACTAATTATGCTCAGTATTCTGAGACAATTCCAAGTCATAAGTGTCATTCCTTTAACAAGCTTCACAGGGAATAATTTGGTCTGAAGAGAGTTAATTTCTTTTTATGGGCAAAAAATAATTTGCAGGGAATCTGGAAAGAATTTAATAAAATCATCTGATCTCTTCCAGCATTGAGTAATATATTCTTACAATAAACAATTATGCAATTTCAAGCTTTATAATTTCATTATAAACCATGTAACACTAGAAATATTTTTACAACTCTATTTACTTATTCTTCAGGTCCAGAAAATGCCAGGTGTGTTTTACTCTGTGCCATACAACACAGATGAAATTTAACATTGGTGTGAAGGTGCTATTTCATTTGGGATCATAAAATATGTCTTTATTGAATTCCAGAATAAAATACCATTCTTACTTTCCCAGTTTCAGGTAAGTCTACATATGCTCTAATGATCACTGAATCAATCAAATTCTATGGTTCTATATAAGATGCTATAACCATCAGCAAAACAGCAGAATTCGTGTTTTCTGGACCCTGTGCTGAACTAAGTTGGAAAAATTGTTATTCCAAAATGGAAAGCAAGAAAACAATTTGCTTTGATGTCTCCCTGTGTGAGTTGGTGACTTGGGATATAAAAGTCAAAAGGTTTTTGCTTTGCTTCTATTTTTTGGGGGATCCATTACAAAAATATTATTCCTCAAAGTGGAATTCCTCACCTTTCTGATGAGATTAAGTGCTGAACTTCACATTCACAGAGAAGAAATTCAAGCTAAAATGCATGACTGAAGTGATACACTATAACAAATGTTTGCTATGGAAATTAGTTACCAGGTTTAGTTCGTGGCTTTTGGGGTCTGGCAGATGGTCTAGGTTTAGATGCAGAAGTAGTGAGTTTTGCTTCTTTAGGAGCTGAAAGAAATATACTGGATTATAAATTTATGCTTTTCACTGTATCACAAAAAAACCCAAAAAAACCCCCAACAAATTCAATGAGGCAATGAATGGCTACTGGGAACAAAAGCAAATGGTAGAATCAGATATGCCAAGAAGGCTTCTCAAAAATCTTCCTGAGAATTCACTAGTCCAGCAAGATCCCTGTTTGTCCTTCATTGTAAAAGTGAGTAATTGCATTTAAATATGCAGTTGAAGCTTGCAATCACATCTGAATGTTCCTCTCATTAAGTTAGCAAATTCATTTTCGCAAGATACCTAAGAGGTAAAACAATAATGCTTTTTAAAATTTTGAATTCCAGGTCAATTTTAAGCCATAAGAAGACATACATAGACAAAATATACAGAAATGTCCTCATTTTTTGGCATGGTAAAGAAACTACTGGCAAACAGCTGAAAGGACATGGAACCAATTTAAAAAAATGGAACTGCTTCATAGCTGCAGTAATTGAATTCTGCAAATGGAATAGAAGTAGCTAATATAAGTTGAATAATATAAGTAGAACAGTAGTATCACGTAAATGGTAAAAATTAAGAACAATGAATCCTAGAAACCCTTTCCCACCAAACATGCATGGGTTGAAATTGTAATTAGTTAACTTGCCTGTTAGTCTGACTACAGATAAAGTGTAAACTCAGTTTCAGGCAGAGGTAAGTAACTATGTACATTTTTAAAAAGCAGTGCTATGAGACTGCTTTCCAATAAAATGTTTCATAACAATTGACACAGTGAAAAAATTTTTGATGTCTACAAAAAGAGCAAAGAGGAGTGAGCTATGAAGTGACTGAGAGGTGTTTTTCAAGCCAAAATGACATTCAGAAGGATTCATAAAGCAGTGGAATTAACAAGTTAACCTAGTACCACAAGAATCCTTCACTGAGAGTTCCGGGATTAACATCCACAACACCACCTTTACATTGGCAGCTCAATTGTATTTCCAATGAGTTTTCTGAATAAAGAGTGCTGGCGCAGAAAAGCTCTCAGCAAAAAGGAAGACAAAAATTTTTACTGTACCATAGAACTAGCAAAACTGTGTGGAAAAAAAATGGTTTCTTCTTCTCCTAAGTTTAGAAAAACATTTCTAAATGCTTATCTCCTAACTTTGTTCTTCTTTCAGAGAAATAGATTAAATACAGCAAAAGCTATGTGATAAAGTAGCAGAGTACAAACTGTGGCTTGGACTGCAGAGTGACTAACAGCTACAGAAACATATATTACCTAGGGTTGCTTTTGGTCGTTTAACAGTCTCAGAAGTTTCAGGCTCCAAAAGTGGTGGTTTAGGGGCTAGAAAAGAAAAATTCAAGTGTAATCAAACCAATCATGACCCATTTGAGATGGATGAGTTAGTCAGGATGCTCATGTATTGCATAGCTCCTGTCCTTTTTAGGAAGTTTTCCTTAGATATTTTTAGAGAACATATCTCTCTGCAAACCAACTTATGAAAATGATGTGCACAATTACCAGGTTTCACATGTTGTACTTCTGGGGTAGCAGATGGTTTCGGTTTAGAAGGAAAAAGTGGCATTTCTTTTGGAGCTGAAAGAAAGAGCTCAGTTTGCAACAAAAAATTGTTTAACAAGCATTTCCCACAACAAACAGCACATGTCACATGTTTATATTGAAGACAACTCAGTATGGAATGTCAAAGCCAGCTGATGAAATCAGATTTTGAAGTGTGGAATGGAGATGATACTGAAATGCTGTATGTTGATCAGAAATAAGATTCTGTGAGCCCAAAACAATTAAAATTTCCATTTTGAAAGCTTTACATATCAGAGACAATCAGCACATGCGTGTGCATTGGAAGTAAAAGAGACAGAACACTAATAAAATGATGATGATGTTTTATCATGCAAGAGACAAGTTTTATTTCTCTGAGACAGTAAATCCACCCAGAAGCTTGTTCTCATACACAGGTATGTCAAGAGCAGTCAATATAACAATGATGGAAGAACAAGACTCTCTAACCAGGAAGAAGAATGGTTATGCATGTGAAATGATATGTGGAAGGAATGCATTCATATGGGATGGAGTGCTCAAAACAAACACAGAGTTTTTCACTGGGTGAAAACAACATTACCTAATGTTACCCTTGGCCATTGAAAAGGACGGGAAGTTTTAGGTGTGAAAGATTCCAGAATGGATTCACTTGTTGCTGCTGGAAGAAATGATGACAGTCACAAGAGAGCAAAGAGCTAATGGAAGAAACTCTTCCTTCATGAACAAAAATAATTTTTTTTTACAAGAACAACAAATATTTCACTAATGTTTGGACATTTATCAGTTTAGTATGCATTAGGGAGAAATTCAGAACTGCACAGAGCTTCAGTGACTATAAATCAGCACATCTGTGATGCACAAACATTCTGGATATTTATTTCCTTTCATTGCAACTGGTCTGGATCTCAACCACTGCCAAGTAAGATTTTAAGTAGAGCTTTTAAACATTTTGAGTTTTGGTCCAATACTTAAGGGAGGTGGTACCATGTACAATGTAGATATTTAATGAAGAGGACATGTTGAACAATCAATTAGTCACACATTAAAACATATAAAATTTGGAATAGAAACCTGACAACAGATCCAGCTGTGGTTTCAGTGCAAAACCACTGAATGTCTGTAACTGTTAACCAATTTCACGCTGTTAAGGATGCACTAACGTTAACATTTTTACTGATGCTACAACAATAAAATGCAACCTACAGCTCACATCACAGTGTTTTCATCAGAACTGCTCTACAAATACTGTTTTCTCAATTTTCTAAGTGGCACATTTTTTAACATACTGAATCATGTGACTGTGAGTTGCCATATGCATTATTACTGTGAGAAAACACCAAGTTCAACCATTAGCAGCAACACAAATTTGAAACCAGCTGTTAGGGGCTAATCCAAATGTCCACTGAAAATAACAACAACTGTGTATTAATTTCACTTGAGTTTTAGAGCATGGTTTGAGCTGCTGAATTAAGAACTAGGTAGAGATTATTGTACCTGGTCCAGCTTCTGCTATTTCAGGCTTACTAGGTGCCACAGGACTTGAAAGAAGAGGCTGAATATCACTGAAAACTATAAAAAAACCATGTCACGTTAGCTGTGATTATTAATTCTAAACACAGCTTTTTTTGATCATAGAAAAACAACCAAAAAATGTGATATGTTATGGCACACCCAATTTGCACTTCACCATAAGCACACCTTACTTCAGGAATGGAGCAGTATTGGTCCACATAGCTTAAAGCGCCCCAGAAAATACCAAGATAAAAACTTCTAATATCACAATTATAAAGTACTCAATCTCCCCCCACACCCCAAAAACCATAAAAACTAAAAAGCACTACAAGTTTATTTCCATGAAGAAAAGCGCCTGCCTTAGTTCTCTTCAGTGCTTTGTTTGCATCAATATTTTTTAGTGAATTTTAATGTCATATAATCTGTCATACACACATGAAAAACAAGGATAAAGTTAAAAAAATTGTTAAACAGCAAAAAAAAAATAGTAAGAAAGGAGTTTCCTATGCTGGCAAGACAATATTTGGTATAAAAACATGCGCTCTAACTGGGCATATAACAATTAGGCTTGTAAGAAAGCAACAAGTAATTTAAGAATTCTTATTAAGACTTAGTCAGTAGCAGTATTAAACCTAGTTTAGTAGTATTAAACCAGGTTTACTTCATGTAAGTATATCTCAAAATAGCCCTAGAAGCTTTTTGAGAAATGGATGTGAGATCAGAAACACTTCCAGGTGAGTTTCTCAGCAGAAAGTGCAAGATGTCATGTAAAAAGGATGCTTTCAATGATCATGACTCACATGGAAGATGATGAAAATACCTAGGATTAATAACATTTCAGAAATGGCTGTCCAGACACCAAAAGGGGTTTAACTGAAAAGCTAATGCATTACTATTACCCGCAGTTGTTGTTAGCACATGAGGTGTTCTGGAAAATGGAGGCATAGGTTTTTCCAGGTCAGCTGGACTTGTAACTGTGGAAAAATGTAAATATCCCTGAGACAGATGCATATTGATGCAGACACAGCAAGGGGGACAAAAATCAGAAAAAGAATGATTGCTTTATATTGTTTTGCAAGGTGCCAGCATCACTACAACAGAGTTCCATAAATTTCCAACTTAAAAAGACAACAACAAAACTTCAAAGTTTTGAAGATGTCACATGCACCTAATAGACACACCCTGACAGGAACTGCAGTCCCCCTAAAAGTAGATTTATCAACAGGAGTCAATTGATCTGTACCCACATAGCATGAAAAAAAACCTGTGCTTTTGACTTCACCTGCACCCATAGGAAGAGACCTATGTACTTTAAATGCATGCAAATATGAATTTTTAAAACCAGGTATTTCTATTGTCAAAGCTTCACATGTTTCAGTATAACAAAAGCCAGTATTTTGACTAATGGGTTTTAACGTACTGCATATCGTGCAATTTGTTATTTGTGGCATTTTACCTAATTGACATAATACAAATTAACAAAACTTCTGTAATAGATAAAAGAGACAGGCTGAGGCAGAAAATCTAACACAAAACTGCTGAAATATTGACAGCCAGGTTTAGGATAATTTTCCTTCTTATATCTTGCACATTCCTACTTTTGTAATGAATACAAATATGTTCTTGAATATCTATGACCCCTCAATAAAAGTTTCAAGGTGCAATAGAAACATAAACTGAAAAAAAGTCTTATGAATAGTGAAAACTGCAAAATAATGTGTATGATACGGTTAACAGAAATCCCCCTGGTGAAACGCCCCAGTAAAGAACATATCTTTATAACTGATAATGGACCCATCTAGCTATAGGTCTTATTGGTCCTATCTATCCAACAACTTAAAACCATACATAAAAATATTAATTCCTGTGGTTTCATTTGTATCTGATCCTATACCACAAAATATCACCATATAATTATAGAGCCTATCACACACTGCAAGCAAAATTCTGCTTCAGACACCAAGCAATCAGAGCAAACAGCCTGTAACTGTAACATCCTTGATGCAAAACCAAACATTAAGCAATTGAAGTACCATAAATACAATTTACCAGTCTCTGTTTTTGATATTTCTGCAGATGCAGAAGTTTGGGACAGGAAACTAATATGATTAGAGTCCAGTGAAGCTGGAAAAATAAAACCAAAACAAAACATTTTTGGAATCATCTGAACATATACACTGAACATGACTAAGAAACTAGACATGACTAAGAAACTAGGGATTCAGGAAAGGAAAACATCTCAAATGAACATGCCATGGATTTCCTAATGTGAATGTGTGAAAATGCACTGATGATGAAAATGATGAAGAAGCTGCTAGAAGAAATATGAAGAGATCACATTACAAGAGAAGTGGAATTGCCATAGCCAAAGCTGGAATTAAATATGGTTTTGCACGTATGGCCCCTTTTATCTCAACACTAAGCTTTACCAAAATCTAGGCCCAAGAGAAGGAGCAGGTTGGCTAAAAGCACAACAATATCCCTTGGGACAATTCCCTTCCCGCATCGCTAGCAGAGCTGCAAGAAATATTACTGCCACAGACAGCTGCTGTCTCTAACTGTGAAGAAACATCCTATGATTCACTAAATGCTGAAATGAGGTTTTGATCTTAAAACCCTAACATGGCCTCAAAAGCAGCAGCAGAGCAGAGCATTCCCAGCTCCAGGTGATGGCAATGGAAAGGGAGGTCCTCTTGTGCCAGCCCAGCTGGGTTTGCCTCTTAGGAACGCTGTCATGTTTGAATGCATCAGAGAAAGCAAGACCCACCACCCCCAAACACAAAGAAGCAGGGGAATGGAGCTGAGGGCCAGGTGCAGCAATGTGGTCTCTCTGCAGAATGTCACATGCTTCCTGCAGAAAATGCTCACGGGCCATGGAAAAAGCGTGGGATCAAACAAGAGAATTGCAGAACCGCTGTGGCCAGTGCTTCGGCAAGCCAAGCTGCACCAACGAGACTCCATCCTGTCCATGGAAGATGGCAAAGGATGCCAGGTGGGTTGGGGTGGGACGTGTGATGGGCAGTGAAAGAGATGGCAGACAATGGGAACAGAAGACTGTTGCTAGTTACCCATCCCAGTTTGTTGAGTTGCCAGGGAGGAAGGAGTGGTGGACTTTGGCCTCGGTCTTCGAGCAGCTAAGATCAAACACAGAAACTGCCTTCAGCTCCTCACACAGGCTGCTGTCACACAGGTCACATCAAGACAGAGCTACAAAGATGGGGACGTGGCCCTGCTTGGGCCATGCTACCATGCCACAGCTTCACTGCCCACGGTGGTGGCACAATGCTGCCTTTCACTGGAACTGGCAGCCAAGGCATGAGAGCAAACCTAGAAATGATTCCCCAGAACATTTGCAGGTAGAGTGATTTTTAGTAAAGAGCCATAATGCTCCAGCCACATCACTGTCCCACTCTTTGGGACAGCAGCACATCTGAACAGGCTCATCACTGCAGAGAAGAGCATGGCCAAAGGGAGCAGTGAAGGAGGGAATCACTGGCTATTTACCCTTCCTTGTGGTTTCCCGTGGAGCAGACGAGGTCCATTCCAGGTCTGGTCTCTCAGTTGCTATGGTCAGACACAGAAATGATCTTGAGATGTGCACTCAGCCTTGCCCCAGCAGTACAAGCAGCCCCAGCAGTACAACACCCTAAATGTCTGTATTTAGGGCCCACCTGCCCTTTCCTGACAGCACCCTGTGACTCAAACCTGCAATCAAGTGTCTTGCGGTGGTTGCAACCAACACAATACTCCCTGAGCCTCAGTAGCTAAATGGCTCCACATCAGCAGAAAAATGCCAAAACATCCAATTCACCAAAACTCTCCTTACACATCCTTGGAAGATGCAAAACTAGCAGAAAATGCAGACAGAGCATGAGCCAAGACTCATCTTTGAATTTAAAATTCAGGATGACAAGTGCTGGGTATGTCTCCAATGCAAGCAGCTGCAAATGCTAATTACTAATTTTTCAAGCATGAGAAATAAACTGCACATTGTGCTACCAATATGCAGTCATAACTCCAACCTTTCTTAAAAGTTCAATAATTTATGCAAGTATTTTCTTACTGTTGTCACTATTATTTTTTACATAGAATATATAAGCTCTCATCATTTCCATGAAAGGCGTTGCAATTCCCTGTGAAATATCATTCCACTTCTCCCTTACAGTTAGTCTATAAGCCATTGATTAACATGCCTATTCATCAAGCTTGAACTTTAGTCCTCATTCAAAAAGATAAAAAAAAGTTCTGTATGCTAACAAGTCCACGTTAGTAAGAAGACAAAAAATTATGTTTCTGCCATATTGGAATATTTCATTCTAAAAAGAATTTTCAAAATAACAACTGCGTATAGAGTCACACAGGAATTCTGTGACAAATTCTTTTTGTCACTGGTCCATTCAAAACTGACTTTTCAAGTGATGAAAAAAACCATGTTCAAACATCATAACCATGTCATTAGTATGGCAAGTGTTTTAAAGTGCATTAATGAACCACTGATATTGCTCAAAGCAAGTGAAAATTATGTCAAACGACATCAAGAAAAAAGAAAAAAAATTAAAATATATTTTTACCCTCCATTGTTCCTTGGCTTGCAAGGTAAGGAGAAGAAGATTTCAGCTTTGGTCTCTGAGTAACTAAGATTAAACCAGAAAACTTAGAAATGGTGACTAATTTATTTTTTTAAAGATGAGTCAGTATAGGACTGTGTGATTGACGTCCATATTACACTCAGCTCTTTTACATAACTATTTGCATTCATTATAAGGTTATTCCACTTCAAAATCAGGAGGGCTTAGTTGAGTTAGTGTAGTATACAGACAGTTAATCTTTTAGTGAACTAAGCCTATAGAGATGAAAATGAGGAAGAGTAATTGAGAAGCCTAATAATTAAATATCTCATCATTTACATAAATGACTGATGACCTTGCTGAAATGTTTGGCATTGCCACTATCAGCAAAAGAACTGAAATGTTTGGACTGAATTTTAAAGTACAGCTTTTCTTATTTAAGTATTGTGAAATGATAGAAATTAGGATGGAATCACTGTTTACCCATCACTGTCCTCGTGGTTTTCAGGAAAGGAAAAGATGTGGGCTCCAGAACTGGTCTCGGGAGAGCTAAGGTTAGAGATGGAAACTATCTTGAGATGTTATGGCAGTCTCTCAATGCATATGAAAGCATTACTTCAATCACACCCAAATAAGTAAATATTTAAATTGTGGTTTCTCATGTATGCTCTTTCTACCAAATCAATCCTACATCAGTTCATAGTCACTTGATATTACCACAAATCCCCAGCACTAGATAAACACTGCTCCTATTGTGCAATAGCAGAAGTCATGATGCTCCAGAGCTGCCTTTTAGCTGCAGTAAATAACACATTCTAAAACCCTTTCTCAAGCATCAAGTATTTTCCAACTATAAACTGCAAATTAGTCAATGAATATATAGACAGAACTTTTGTTTGCATCCAAGATACTGCCTACCTTATATTTAATCTGAAAAACTATTAACTAGCTCTGATTATAATATACTTCACCACACTTAAAAATGAATGTTGGTCTAAACTATTATATGCCTCGGAAAAAAAAAGAGAAAGAATAGGTTCTCCACTGAAAAATTTATAAAGGTGAGCTTAATAAGGATTTCCAATAAGAGTTGGGCATCCTGGTAGAAGAAAACCAACTCGTGCCTTCTTAACCAAAATCCGTAAGAATCTCTAATAGAACACCTTGATTTACAAGTTTTCATTCTGAACAGGTATGAAGTAATATGAAGTACTTTGAACAGACAGAATTTCATATAGACACTGGAAGACAAGGATAAGTTACAAGAAGAGTCACATTTACGACACAGTAATTAGTGAACAGATATGGAAATGACAACAGTGAATGCAAAGATCACAATAAAAAAATCCCTTCTCTTGTCTAAGAATGTATTATTGAAAGGGGAAAAAGTTTCTCATACAAGCATGCAACAAATTCCTAACACAAACAGATGATAATCAAACAGTTTGTCTCAGAAAATGGAATCAAAGTTTGGACACTGTCACCACACTTGCAAGAATGCAGTACAGAAAAAGTAGAAGAGCACAAATCTGATGGACCAACGAAGAGAACATTTCAAACAAGGAGTTCTTGTTCTGAAAATTCTGTTAGACTTAGCAGAATAAAAGTCTCAGCAAATAAAATCTTTCAAAAATGCATTAAAAGTTGGTAGGGTAAATTGACAGGGGGGTGGATTGAAAAAGTTTTAGAAATTTATCCCTTTTCATCTGACTGCACACTTCTCTGCAGCACAGGGCTACTTATTGTCCTCTCCATCTTAATTTTGTTGCTAAAAAATGGAAATAATAAGAGTTTCCCAAGTACATTTTCTGAATATCTTCTCCTTGCCTACCAGTGGTTGAAAGAAGTGTTCAGCATAACTGTTATGATGGCTAATATAAAAGGAAGTACCTACTTGTTAATGTACAGGGGGATACTATAGAACATTTACAAATATCTATAGAGATCTAGAGGAGAAGACAAGGTTCAGACTATACCAGGAGAAAAAAAAAAGGAGAGTTCCTGAGTTCAGCATTAAATTTGTCCTATAGAGGAAGAAAATATGAAAGAAATTACCTGGATCATTTAGGACACATGCAAAAAGTTGACAAACCTTTATCTCCCTAAATAAAGGGGTTTTTTTCCCCTAGATGTAGCCAGACTATCAAGTCTCAAGCTGTTTAAAAAAGTCCCTAACCCTGAACTTGGGTTTGCACTGCTCACTGTGCTACCTTTAATCTCCCTAGAAGGATTTTTGTCATAGCTGGAGAGTCCTCCTTAATGAGAAATATGCTTGAATATTCTATGCAACTTCAGGTTTTACAACTTGAACAACCATTAAGTTGTTTTAAAACCACAACTGAACATAAACAATATTTATAGAAGATAAATCCACAAAGAGAATTTCCGGCACGTCACTCTCTGCCCCCAGCATTGTAACTGACCAGGACAATGTCTTAAATACCAATAACCATGGAAATACACTTTAGTAATGACAAAGTAATTAGAAAATAAAAAAGAGTATGACTTGAAGCAATACCACACCTATCTGTATCATGATACTCTGCATATAGTAGAGAAATTAAAGTCTGGTTACAAGCCCCACAGTATCACATGATAAAGTTCTATGACATTAAATAATACATAACTGGTCAGTGGCAATCATGGCTAACACTACCAATTAGTACTGTAAAAGTGAACTCAGAATTTGGAAAGAAGATCATAATCCAGTATTTTAAACATCGTAGATATTGCCTTAAACAAAAATAGTACCCGATGCAGAATTTTTATCTTGCAGTTGTTCTTATCCCCAAAGTAAAGGAAATCAACATTTCACCAAAAGCACCCTGGGAACCCTTCAAGAACACTCAGTTTGCAAGAAATGTCAATACCAGACTGAGCTGATGGTATTTCCGTGACTCCAGATGCTTTAGATGGGAATTGAGAAACTGTCTGTGTTTCATTAAGAGGTGCACAGAAAATCTGGATTTAAAGCGCTGAGGAATCTGACTGTTGCTGGGATAGCAAACACACAAGCTGTGTTGTTCAGGATGATGTCACTGCAAACACAAGCAAGATACTGGACACTTCAAAGTCCTTTCTGTATTATGTGAATAAGGAGAAAGACATGTGCCCCAATATGGTGACAGGAAGATCCAGTATCTGATGCTAGACAGAAACTCCTAAGAATCTTCCTCTACACTTTTTGGAGTTTAAATTACACCAACACAAGGAAGAAATTCATACAAGTTGGTGAAAAAGATCAGTCTTTTTGCACCTTGTACCAAAAATGCTTTCTAGCTGCTGATCAAGAAGTGACAGATACAAAACTGTCCTTTAACAGGCTGGTCATTTGAACATAGAAGAAAATGTGTTCACACCAGAAAAAAGGCAGCAAGTGGCAATGTGATGAAAATTAAACCTAACTACTTTTTGCTGCAACGGGGTTTTGGTAACAACTTGAAATAGACTTTGGAGGAAATTGTCATTATTGAATGGAAATTAAATATTTCTTCTTGCAGGGACCCTAAATGAAACAGAACCTTGAGCGCTGATAAAACTGCATTTGCTTGGCGTCAGATTTTGTAAGGTATTGGTAAATTAGCTTATTTTATGACTTGAGGAAGTAGAAGAAGCCTAAAGGATAAATGCTGATAAGGAAGAACAGGAAAACTATATAGATTATTACATACTATTAGGTGTAATTAATTTAAATGTCAATAAAATACTATTAATCCACCAGTTCAATTTCACTGGGATCTGGTATAACAGGTTTCAAGGGTGTTTGGAAGCATCAGATATACCATGGCAGTGTCTGGTCAAGTGCAATTTGTTGCAAATGTTTTCTTTAATTACATTGTTGTGCCTTTTATTTGCAAAGCTGTACTCAAGCAATACAGCAATACACTTGTCATTGCACATTTTTGTTTCTATTAGTCTCGTGCCTATGCAGTCTCCCTTTCTCACAGCCAAATGTCTAACTTAATCACTGCTTTAAATATATTCAAATTAAAGTATTTTAGAGTCTATTCTCAACCATTTTGAACTCTCTATCTTCATTGCTATTGTTTCTGCTGTTTCTAAGGGCTTACTCAACAGTTCCAACTTAGAATGGTTTCATTCAGGGATTTATTCAAAACTTATATTACCTTTCACTCTACCCCTCCGCAGTATTGCAACTTAGAAAGAGAACCCTACTTTATGTAATAAGACATGCCTATTAACACCAAACACAGCAATACAGACTTGTAAATATACCAGGAATACAGGCCAAAATTAGAAGAGAATATTTACTATTACATGCAAAATTTCCTAAATTAGTCTGGTATTTGAAAGAGCAACCTAAAACAGTTCTGAAGCTATGTTGAGTAATTTTAAACTTAACTAACAATATACAAAATTTTTAATTAAAATTTCTGGGGCAATTTCTATTTAAAATCACATTTTTCAAGTATTACCAGGTATAGCTGATGGTATTTCTTGGGTGCCTGATGTTTCAGGTCTTGAAGAAATGTGCTGATTTTCATCAAAAGCTGAAAGAAAATCTGGAGTTAAAATTAGAATTGGCTTTATATCCACAGTATTTGGCCATTAGCTGTTGGGCAGCTCAAGACAACATTGATGTGAGATCAAGCAAGGTGACAGCAGCTGTAAAGATCAACTGAGAAATGAGGTGTTACATGAACACTGAAGCTGGTGTGAAATGAAGGAGAGTCAATTCCAGTAGCTCATGTGAGGCAATCTTCTTCTCACTGGCCTCTTTTTTAAAGTACTTATTCTTTGAAAGAAAACTGCAGCTGCCAGAAGAAACCTAGAGGCAACATAAGCTAGCAGAGGTCTATTTGTGGATTGCTATTCAGTCACTGTGGGGAATTATTTTCCAGCTTAGATTGCACAGAAATGGCTGAGTGCAGCAGGGGTGGGGGTGGAGTGTGGGGAGAAAGCCCAGCATCAAGCAGTCTTTGGAGCAACGTGTCTCAATGAAGGTTGGCACTCTCCACAGCTGCTGGAAGGGATGGCAAGCAATGGAAAAGCTAATGGAATTATCAGCTATTTACCCATCACACTCCCTCTGGTTTCCATGGAGGGATGAGAAGTGATCTTCAGGCCTGATCCCTGCATAGCTAAGATCAAATATGAAAATAATCTTGAAACAGTAAGTGAAATCAGCCTTTAGATAAGGTGATCTTCAGCCCTTAGCAGGTCCAAGGGACATATATTTATTTTGTAACTCTTGTGTGTACACTTCTAATTGATATTGGTTTACTACATTTTTGTCTCATGGGGTAATTTTTTTTTTGGATACATAACATCTCATTTTAGTCATTAGCTACGAGGCTAACTGTCTGCATCTGATTTTAAAATTCTATCCAATAGCAACAGCTGACAGCAAATCCCTTCTCCCCTACACTTTAGTTTGGATGTGCCAGAAAAATATTTTAACTAAGGAGTTGCAAATGCCTAATATGATTTTGATACAGCATGCACACAATTTTCACACAGACGGTGTCTAAACATTTTCCTACAAATTCACATTTTGGCCAAGAATCAGATTTTCCCTGCAACTGCCACAAAGCTACTTTGATAGAAGCAGGATTTCTGAGACAGACCATCCTTTGCCAGATAACGGCTTAAAAATATTTTTAGGTTTTTCTGACAATATATTAATAAAAACCACAAATTTAAAAAAACCCAAAAAACAAAAACAGCAACAACAGCAAAAAACCAAACAAAAAAAAAACAAAAAAAAAACAAAAAACCAAAAAACCCCCCACAAACCCAGATTCTATCACCCCCTAAGACCACCATTTCCATTAGAGAAATTATACAGCCTAGAGCATGAAAGAAACATTTCTATGAGTGGTAATATATGAAAAAATGAAGAGTGGGTACTCTTAATGTTAACAACACTCATGATTTAATAAAGTGTAAAGCCAAGTAATAAGTAATCTAAGTAGCCCAGTTCTTTAAATCAAGGGAGAAGGCTGTGGTAGCTTGGTGAGAACAATACTGCAGACAACAGCAAAGTCACGATAAACTGAAAAGCCTGATAAAGCCTGATAAACTGCTAAAAGTTTTCTGTCTACTGAAGACAGAAATGACCTTGGATAGATAGAGTTCTCAGCTTCAAAAGAAAACAAAGGTCTTGTGTTCATGCAGAGGCAAGATAACTGTCAGCACCACCCACTGAGTATTAGTACAGCTGCATCATGTTTGTGTTCAGTGTGAATTCTGCAATAGATAAAAGCTTTTCTAAATTTATCTGTGAAGCGAAGCTAAAAGCATGTTGACCAAACTGTAGCCAAATAAGACCAGAGAAAACACAAATAGTGTATGCATGTTGTAATTAGCTAATCTTCAGATGATGAACTATGTCAATGCTCATCTACCCAATTCCATTTGATTGGTCCCCAGAAAGAAAGTGATGTTTGATACACTGATGTAATAAAATGTCACTTGTTAAATCATGCTAGCATGAACACAACCAAGGATGAGAACCTCCCAGAAACCTTCTACTGTTTTTTATGCTGGGAAAATCTCATGCTCAAATACAAATGCATAAATTGTGCCTAAAAATCTATATTCTTAATGAATAAATGGAGGGAAATAATAAATTATTAGCACAAGTAACTGTAGAAATCAGTTGTTGGACCAAAATTATGTACTGCAGCAGCCTTTTAAATATCAGAGACTACTTCAAAAAGTTGTGAACAGGAAACCAAAGACCAATCAATGAATCTCTTTAAATGTGTCTACTGGGTAAAGAAAAATATTCCCACTACAAAGGTTAACTGTTATGCTGATATCCCAAAATTCATCAAAGCCTGAGAGTTTCCTCTTAAGTGCTAAATTCTGCCCCACTGACCACATCAGAACCTTTCAGTAATACAATACTGGCCTGAAAGTGCCAGGTGGTATCAGGATCACTTACTTGAAGCTAGAACTACTAATTATACACTGGTGGTTACTACAAATAACATGAAGCCATAATGAACAAATGAAAGACCATGGGAGATAACATTAAAAATACAGGATATATAAGAGACATCAAAATTGTACCACTCAAATATGAAGAAAAATCAAGGATAGGGTATAAAAAATAAATGCCATTTACCAGTCTCTTGCTCTGACATTTTTCCAGATGTAGAAGTTTGGGGAGTGGAAGTAACATGAAGAAAGTCATGTGAGGCTGGAAAAAATGGTGTCTTATTATTTAAAAAATACATCAACCATCACACCATGGCATCACCTGCAACCATGGACTCAGTGGTTTAGAGTACAAACAATAAAAAACAGAAAAAAGATATATTTTGCAAAATTAGCAGAATTTAAAAAATAAATATGTTAATATGCAAAGATGTGTAAACCCACAAAAAATATAATGCAAAAAATTAAACAGAATGACACAAGGAATATGGAAAAAATTCCCATGTGGCTAGAAGGAATGCAAGACTGAATAAGTACAAGAACACTGGCCAAGAGGAGTCAAGGAGAAAGTGAATTTATGAGATGAAGATACTGGAAAAAATCCAATTTAAAATTTTGGCAAAAATAGGAGAACATAAAAAGTGATTCAGACAACATCACCAGGCAGCAAAACAGAAATGAATATCCTTAGCCCAGCCAAATTTATATGCCTTGTTATAATTACAAGTATCTGATTTCTCCACTGTAAAAACAAGAAAGCTCAGAAAATTACTTCAAGTAATGCAAAGTAGGGAATGTAAATTCCCTGGAAAAGATCCTGAAGTGTGTGAAATATCACAGTTGATATGAAAGCAAGACTGCTCCAGACAAAAGTGCCAAGTCACTTTTTACTGCTCATTACATTTTTAACTCACACTCAACTTCAGATTTTAGGCACACCAGCCTGCTCATGTAATACTTTGTTACCCCTTGGGCCACAAAATACTGCAAGGACACAGGACTGGTCTTGCACACCTGCAGTGTGAAAGAAGCTGTTGCCACTAAATAGGGTTTGCTTGTATGGCCCCATTTATATCTACACTGGAGGTTTATCCCAATGTAGGCCCCAGACAGGTTGGCTAAAAGCACAACAATATCTCTGGGGACACTGCTGCCTTGCATAGCTGTCAGATCTGCAAGAAATATTGTCAGTACCAGAGGCTGCCAGTGTCTTAAACCATGAAGAAACATACCAATATTCACCAAAAGCTGAAATGAGGGATCAATTAAAAAAAAAACATACACAGACTCAAAAGCAGCAGCAGGGCAGAGCATTCCCAGCTCCAGGTGATGGCAATGGAAAGGCATGGGCAGAAGAAAACCAGCGGCCTTGAATGTCAGTGGTGAGGAAACCAAGAGGTGCAGCCCTGCCCAAGGAATGTCTGGAAGGTGGCTGAGCTGCTGTGCTGTGTTCTTGGGCCAGCCCAGCTGGGTTTGCCTCTTAGGAACGCTGTCATGTTTGAATGCATCAGAGAAAGCAAGACCCACCACCCCCAAACACAAAGAAGCAGGGGAATGGAGCTGAGGGCCAGGTGCAGCAATGTGGTCTCTCTGCAGAATGTCACATGCTTCCTGCAGAAAATGCTCACGGGCCATGGAAAAAGCGTGGGATCAAACAAGAGAATTGCAGAACCGCTGTGGCCAGTGCTTCGGCAAGCCAAGCTGCACCAACGAGACTCCATCCTGTCCATGGAAGATGGCAAAGGATGCCAGGTGGGTTGGGGTGGGACGTGTGATGGGCAGTGAAAGAGATGGCAGACAATGGGAACAGAAGACTGTTGCTAGTTACCCATCCCAGTTTGTTGAGTTGCCAGGGAGGAAGGAGTGGTGGACTTTGGCCTCGGTCTTCGAGCAGCTAAGATCAAACACAGAAACTGCCTTCAGCTCCTCACACAGGCTGCTGTCACACAGGTCACATCAAGACAGAGCTACAAAGATGGGGACGTGGCCCTGCTTGGGCCATGCTACCATGCCACAGCTTCACTGCCCACGGTGGTGGCACAATGCTGCCTTTCACTGGAACTGGCAGCCAAGGCATGAGAGCAAACCTAGAAATGATTCCCCAGAACATTTGCAGGTAGAGTGATTTTTAGTAAAGAGCCATAATGCTCCAGCCACATCACTGTCCCACTCTTTGGGACAGCAGCACATCTGAACAGGCTCATCACTGCAGAGAAGAGCATGGCCAAAGGGAGCAGTGAAGGAGGGAATCACTGGCTATTTACCCTTCCTTGTGGTTTCCCGTGGAGCAGACGAGGTCCATTCCAGGTCTGGTCTCTCAGTTGCTATGGTCAGACACAGAAATGATCTTGAGATGTGCACTCAGCCTTGCCCCAGCAGTACAAGCAGCCCCAGCAGTACAACACCCTAAATGTCTGTATTTAGGGCCCACCTGCCCTTTCCTGACAGCACCCTGTGACTCAAACCTGCAATCAAGTGTCTTGCGGTGGTTGCAACCAACACAATACTCCCTGAGCCTCAGTAGCTAAATGGCTCCACATCAGCAGAAAAATGCCAAAATATCCAATTCACCAAAGCACTTCTTACATTTCCTCGACTGATTCTAACAGTTCATGGCAAGAATCACACCTGTGTATTTAGAATTCAAGATCTGATTTCACTTTTCGCTACAATCAATGAAATCCTTCATTCTATGCGTCAGAAATTATTGTCCCTGGCACTAATAAAACAAAGTGTAGAGAATTTATCTCTCTGTATATAAATGCTTGTAGGTCAGAAATTTTTGTCCCTAACACTAAAAAAACACAGTGCAGAGAATTTATCTCTCTGTATATAAATGCTTGTAAGCAAGTGAAAAAAGGAATATTTTCCACAGAATTCTAGCACATCTTAGAACTTACACTTGTAAAACTCAACATCTCTTTGTGCACTGAAGAACAAGTCCCTCATGTCATCTCCTCATACCCTGTTATCCTAATTTTTCACAGGGAGAATGCACAGCCTAATACATAAATCAGTGCCAAATCTGGACTATGTGTACTCACTACTACTGTGCATATTTGCCCATTGCTTTGGGCTTGGTTTCAGGCTTAAGGCAGGCAAGAGTTGTGACAGTTTACAAACATGCCTTTGGATGCAGCTGGTGACAGTAAGGAAATAGTGCTGATTCCTCTGGGATATTTTGATATTTCCAGCTTTTGGAAATGGAAATCCTTCTGTTCAGTTCTCTTCAACTTGATCATTTCCTAGCAACACTCAATGACTTACTAACTAAAGTCTTTGCATCTGCTTAAGAGTTGTAGATAAATCTTTTTTCTGCCTGTGGAGGAGCTTTTTCCAATGTGCAAAAAGAGCAAATTGGACATGTTAACATTTATTTAACCATTCCTTACAACGATGGCCCTCCACACACACACACACACACACATATATATATACATATATAAATCTATACAAACAATCCTTCATAAGAAAATCCAGACAAAGCATTGCTGTGTCTTTTGAGAGCCCGCCTAGATGTGAGGACAACTACAGAGAAGACAGATATTATTACCAGCTGAGATTGGTGGCATTTCTGGCATGCCAGATGTTGTGACTCTTGAAGAAAGAGGCTTCCTTTCACCTACATCTGGAAAGATAATCTTGTGTTAAAAGGTTTAATTGCCTCAGAGCTGCCTGGATAACTCAGGACTTGGTGAACAGGTGTTGCTTTGTTAAAATGGAAGCACAGGGAAAATTGCATTACTCAGTCTCATGGACTGTTGGGCTGGTGTGGAAGTCAATGTGGAAACCATTTTATTCATACTAATGAGAATTCTTATTACCTAATAACCTTAGCATATAATGCATGGTAGATAGTAAGAAAACACCTCTGGATCCAGAAAGTAGTTAGGGGGTTTGCCTTTTAATGGAAACAGTACACAGAAATATGTGTAAGCTTTTTACTCCCTCTCAAAACTAAGTTCTCTCAGCACAGGGGAAAAAAAACCCCAAAACTAAGAAAGGCAGGTCCACAGCTGGGAATCTTAACAATGAGAAAACCAAACACAACCAACTAAAGGGAACTCTTCTCTTTGCCTCTGATCCTTCAACAAAGATGAATTATAAGTACAGATGAGAATCTAGTTAATAACAGCAGTATGTATGAATTACTGTGAGGTTGACAACTAAAGCAATGGAAAACTTTCAAAAATAGCAACAAGGATAAAAAAAAAGAAAACAAAATTTTGAAGCTATATTGAAGTCAACTTTTGATTTTTATCCTATGCCATTCAAACAGCTGAAGCTCTGTAGTAATTACATGCATGGATATTTCCAAATCAGTAGTACCTCTAGCTGCTGTTAAGAAAAACAACAAAACAACCAAACCTGAGAAATAATTTCATGTAAGTAAATTAAGAAGGAACATCTGGTGGAGAGAAACTTTACTTTTCATTACTCTGCAAAGCATTTATTTTATATTTTTGCTTATTCATTTAAAAATTAACCTCCTTTTCCATTTCAAATACCATCACTAATTACTTAGCTGAAGATGTTAACTTGGGCATCCTCACCTACCTATGGCTACAGGAAAAATTATCTATTCCCAAAGCTATAACTCAAAGTATAGCTTAGTTGGAAAGGTCTGGCCTTAGTTGTGTTGACTTATTTTAAGACAATAAACAGGGAAAAAATCAGAGCAAACTGCATGTGAAAAATTGAAAGGATAAAATAAATAAAAAATATCACAAAAAAGCATGGTATTTTGCTTAACTGGAACAGCCTTAAGCCTTGCAAAATTTAAATCTTTTCCTGACACACTTCTTTGATTAATATTGCATTATTCTGCAAGCTACTTGCAGACTTGCTTTAAACTTGTACTCTGCCTGGTCACAGGAATGAGGATGGTGATACAGGAGTGGCAAAAATAAGATGTAGGACAACACCCACGGCAAGCAGTATGCAATGAAATCATCAACATGGAAGCAGCAAAGAACTTTTCACCACCAACCAACCAAAAGGGTATGAAAGGCTTCTGAAAGAATTCTATTATAATTTACCAGTGTGTGATATTTCTGAAGATGTAAAAGTCTGGGGAGTAGAAATAACATGAAGAAAGTCATGTGAAGCTGGAAAATAAAAGCAAAAATAATGCTGTATTGTTTTGAAGTGATAAGAAACCTTCTGCAATATCATATTCCTTCATAAGCTGACAAAATTTCTGGGTAATACTTAAAATATTATGTTCCACAGAAAGGCAGAGTCTGATATGTACAATAACTGATTAAGTTATTGACTTGAAAATGATTTCCAAAAACACACAGTAATGAACAAAAATTTGGTCCAAAATGCATTATCAGACTCTCGTAAAAAGGTGAAATACAGAGTTAAAAAGTGAAAATACAAGGCTATTCAAAATAGGAGAACATATTATTAATAAAAAGTAGCAAACTGTGAGTGCATGGAATTTTTTCTAGGATCAGGAAGGACAATCTCCTGGTGCTAAAACTGGAGAAGGAAAAAGGAGCTGGACCAAATGAAACGTAGAAACTTCCTTTTGTCAGACATGCGAACAGCTAACTATTGCAATCAATCTCCCCCTCAGTAATGGATTTCCTTCAATGTTAATTTCTTCCAAAAACATATGCATCAGGCACGATACTATTGGCATGCTAATGAAATGAAATCTTTCCAACTGGCTCTCATCTTATTATATTTTTTCCTTATTTTAGAAAACTGTCAGTTGCCCCAGGCAAGTAACATCTATAAAATAATAGAAACACATAATAGAAATTCTGTAAGGACCAACTAGAAAGCATCTGAATCTTCAGTGATGTGTTTTTATAGTGCCACTTTAGAAATCTGGGCAGAATTATATCTATGTTTATACAGAAAGGCTAAAAGAAGAGTGATCATTTCAAAATATGTTGGAATTTCTTTGGTTTTCATTAATCCTTAACAAGTCAGAATCCTTCAGCAAATCAGGATATTCTATTTATGAAACTCAGGTGTGGGCAGTCCTATTTAAATTTGACATTTACAGTAAGTCCAATTTACTTTTAAAACTAAGAACTGCATGCTGCTGCCAAACATGGAAAACCCCCTGAACTACTAACTTAGTATTTCACATAGAATGTCATAAAGACCTAACACTTGGTGCAGCACTTTCATAGCCACAGTTATTCTTCATTTATATTAAACTGAACAAACTATTCCATGAGGGGCACTGTCTCCTCCAAAAATTCCCAACTGTCAGGAGGATTAACCTCATGAGAACCATTACCGAGTCGGGTTGGTTGCACTTCCATGGTACTGGACGGTTTGGATCCTGAAGAAACAGTCTGTTTTTCCTCAAAAGCTGAAAAAACAATCTAAGCTTAAAATGTTGAGAGAGCTGTGACTTGATGGATTAGCATGAAACACTGAGCAAAGGCTGTGCATTTCCAGACGATGCCAACGCTAAGCTGAGCAAGACGGCAGATGGCCTCAAGTGAGACGTAACACAATGGCTGCGACAAGGGGAGGGGATGGCTGGAAAAACAGGTTTCTGGCCTTGAAATGCAAGTGCAACATGCTTGAAAGAACTCTTACCAGCAAGGAATTCTCTCTTATTAAATTTTATGGGTAAGAGCTGCAGCTATACCAAAAGAAGAAAGATGACGATGAGATATGACAACACAGTGTTTGGGCAGTTTTTAAGCTGACAACAGATACATTCTTCAGGTGGTTACACAGACACAAGAATGGTGAATAAGCAGCTCTCTGTGAATGTTGGTAGCCAAGACTAACATTTGCAGATCTATGACGCCAAGATAATGGAAAAAAAAATCACGGAACTAATCTGCTAATTACCCATTTCCATCTCTTTTTTTTCCGTAGAAGGTAGAGATACGGATTTCAAGGCTGGACTCTGAGTAGCTAAGAGCAAACATGAAACAAAATTTTATCATTCCAAGACAGACTCTTCTGGCAAGTGATACAAAATCTAAGTTCTACTGTAACTAACAAGAGTTTTTCTATTTGAATGTCTCTTTGCTCCATTAATTTTACCCCATTCTTATTTAGCATACCCTACCTAATCAAGCTGAATCCTTATTTCTCAAGAGGATTTTACTCACAGCAAGGCAGCTACAACACAACATTTGATATTCACACCACTTGCAAGTCTCTAGTCACTACTGCAATATGTATAACTATTTTTAAAGAAGTTGTAATGGCAAAAGATAAGACAAGAGTAGTACAATGAAATCAGTGAAATAATTGTTGAAGTTAGTAACAACACCTACTATCTGTTATCTGTGATGAGGATTATTGCAAAGACTTTCTTCACTTTGAAGTATGGATAACCTGAAGCGTGCTTTAATGAAAATGGAGTCAAGATGGAATTAGGCACTCTTACCCAAAAGCCATCATGAACAATCGTCCATCATGTGCAGGTTTTGCACTACTGTGCTTCTACTGATCCTACTTCATTGTATGAACTGGTCAGTAAGAATTTTTCTTTCTGTTAAAACCCCCATTCAAATAATTAGGTGCAGTGTTCATTTCCAGTACAGGAAATATGAATATCCGTGCCAAAAAGTGACCCAGCCTTTTTTTCACACATTGGATCTGCTTTCCCATTTACTTTCAATCTACCTTATCACATTAACAATTTGGATCCCGGGTTACTATCCTGACGTAGTTGGACTCAGCAGCTGGACCAGATGATCACTGCAGGTCCCTTGGAAATGGAACCATTCTGTTCTATATTTCTAGAGAAGAAAACACTGCCAACAAAAGCCATACAATTCACAGCTTTTGGCAAAAGCTTCCATTGATCCATTTACACCCAGCAAGACCTATAAGAGATCTCCCAAAGGCACCAGAACATGGAAGGCGTGTTCACAAAGCTATCTTTTCAGAAACATTTGAATCCAAAAGGATACTGACCACACAGGAAGTTTACAAAACAAAGGAGAGATCTCCCTCTAGCACAATCCAGATAGAAAAATAAACAAAAAATTCTTCAGGGGAGCTAGGGCAGAATACAGGTCACACACAGTTGAACTTCATAAATGAAATTTTGCTTACTTTTCTGGTTTTATGACAGCAGGTGATCAAAGCATGCAGAGGCACAGTGCAGAGAAATCTCCTCTGTATAACCATGCCCTGACTCTCACAGAATATCTTTGACTTCATCAGTGATTTCATGGAGAGCACAGATGCTCCCTTTGACCCAATGGCTGGGCCTGGCCTCACATAATGAAATCCCACTTTTGCCAAGTGAAATTATTCAAAGGGAATGGAGGACACGAGAACAAAACCATAATAAATACTTGAATGAAACACTTATTTTTTCTTCAAATGTTGCTATTCTTCCACTTTTATCACTGAGACAAACACAGGATTAGATTATTATCTTTTTTTAATAAAAAGAAAAAGTACTTCACACCCCTAGTAATTTTCACTTTTTCAGTTACATTTCTAGCAAATAGGTTCTTAAATCACTGTGTTTCTCTTTTTCCAGTGCTGCTTCTAATTGGATTTAACCAAATATCTCTCTCCATCCCCTCAAACATATCTGGAAAAGAGCTGTCAAAAAAATCTATCAAATTAAGAACAGATTATGAGGATTATTTTCACGTTCTTGAGAATCTACTTCAAACACGCATTTCAAGAACTAAGAGGCATTTGTGGAAATTATTTTTAAATATTGCAGACTAGATTAAGCAAAAGTATGGAATCCTAATAAGCCAGCACTATTCTATAATAACTTCTTGACTAATGCTTAAAGACATAGAAATGAATCTGATTCAAGGGCCCTCCAGGTAATCAGTGTAATAGCTGTTAATTCTGAAAGCAGCAACAAGCAATAGTTTTGGTAGAATGAACTAATTTAACACAGACACAGAGGAAATAAGGGCCTGTTATGAAATCAGAGGTCTTGAGCAAGGGAGACACAGGGTACAATGTAGAGGAGCAGAGGCATGAGATGGTGAGGGGTGAGACTAAGCTTGGCACTGGACATCCCCTGCCACAAACAGCTCAACAACATCAGTTATAAAAACTGCTCACTTGGAACTGGACAAAAATTAGTTTAGGGTAACAACAAGGACAAGAAATAATATCTACCATACACAACTGGTCCCTATATGGTGAGCTCACATCTGAGATGTCTCCCAGCAGAAGAAAGTAAGGAAGAAGGGAAGAGGAAGAAAGCATCCACACAAACATCATGTTCTTCCCAGCACAGGACTCCAGATGCTCACAGCTTGCTGGAATATCCCCACTCATCACCAACACAAGCATCAAAGCACTGAGCTTAGGGTCCAATTGTGCAAGGAAGGGGTGTACATAGCACCCCAAAAAGGGCACAGTATAAGACACTTGTGTGTTACTGTTTAAATTACATTACTTCTCTTACTGGAGCAAGCTTTGTGAAGATAACTTTTCAGTAAAGTTTACTCATAGTTACAAAGAAAGTAATTACCAAGTTCGGTCAATGGACTTTTGGGAGCATCAGGGATTCTGGATCCAGAAGGAAGCAGCTGTATTTCATTAGAAGCTATGATAAGAAAAATAACCAAAAGGTCTCTTGATTAAGAATAATACAAGGCACATATTTGGCTTCTTGACCACTCACTCCTGAAAAAAATGATAATTAATAAAAAAAGAGAAAAAGTAGTCCCAACCTAGAGAAAAAAGACACATAAATTGTGACTTAAAAAGGTAGGTGGAATATGAAGGAAGCCCTTTCTCCCCTTGTTGTTAAACAAATATCTATCAGTCATGGGAATTTGACAATGAACATCTGTCAGTAACTACAAGCACCTAGTTTAAAATTAATCAATGATCCATCTTGATTAGTTTTCATATTTTAATCTTTGAAACATAGCAAAACAAGGAAAGTTGAGTGTGGTTAAAAAAGGCAATTAGAAATTAAAATGAAATTAGATTGACTGCTGGTTTCACTTCAGTAAATTCTGGAAATCTGCAGGCAAGTTTAAATAAAAAAAGAAAAAAGTGCAAGTGAGACATTAATGTGAATCCATAGGATTGTGTAAAATGCATTTATTGATAAGTATTAGAGGTCCTCTTCATGGGAAGCTCTGCATTTCAGTCCTGAAAACCTTCCTGGTCCTTTCCTTTAGCACACATCCTCCTGAATGCAGGCTAGCTGTGCTTTAGAAAAATCTAAGTGAAGTTTTTTAAAAAATAGAATTAAATACAACCTCAAGTTTAGATTTGTCCTCGTAATTTTGCATGGCTCAGGGAAGAAAATACAAGCAATAAAATCAACATTAGAGAATTTAGAATTCTGAAAAACAGAACTAAATAAGTGTTACACCAAATCACAAAACTAACCATACAACAATGAGATAAAAAAATTTAAAAATCAGTAGAGCTTCTCTTTCCTTCAAGGCAAATACAGTTATATCTCATCACGTGCTATATAAAATTGTTCTTACTCATTGCTGTTGGTGTTACCTAAAAGAATCTGTAATCAGAAGACAATCAAGGAGGTAATTACTTAAATTCTATCACTGTGGTCAAGTCTACAGATGGAAATTTTTGTTATGTCAAACATGCAGATCGCATAGACAGAAATTATTAATTTCAAAAATCAAATTGAATCACGCAGTGAAATCTGTGAAAGCCACAGTTCAGCCAGAGCTAGGTGCATCCTGCTTTACAATTCATTCCAGTATTAGTCACTGGAACCACAAAAGAAACCAGAATATTTTAATCAGGACTTCCTTTGGAGCCAACACAAAGAGGACGCAGCAAGTAGTAGAAAAGTTCTGCTGAAGGTAGAAAAGTGTTTAATGCAGAAAGAATGTAAAAAGAAGAAAAATTAGTTACCCGGGATCTTTTGAGTTTGCACCACTTTGGGTTTAGGCGTCAATCTAAAATCTTCAGGTCCATGTGTTTTCTCAGCCTGAGCTAGAAGAAAGAAGCTCAATGTAATTTAAAATCCCCCTGAACTTCTCTTGATCTACTACCCAAAGCCTGATGCTTTTCTTATCACCACTTCATGTCACATCATTAGAATGATTTCTACAGCAGCTCAACTCCATCATTATTAATGTTTATTTTTGTTTCCAGATGTGAAATCTATATGATGCTTTGGATTTATTTTGCTGCAGTTTTATATTAACAAACGAAAATAAAAGTCATGAACCGCAAAGTTAAGGTCAGAAACTCACACTGTACTTCTGTTACAGCCTCTTAAATTCATTATAATAGGTTATAAACAAGGTCCATTACATCACAAAGCAATTTACACAAAATATTTACAAATATTTTCCCTGTTATTCAGAATGGTTTTTAATCCTTCTAATATAAAAATTTTCAGGAACGTAATAAATACTCACCTGTAATATCTCAGACCTTTCAACTTTCTAGTAATTATAGAATTTGTAAAAGAATAGGTTTTGATTTCCATTAATTCTTCTAATTGAACATTTTTAGAGTAATATCCAGGCAGTTAAACTGCACCTAAACTGAATTGCTGGTCATACTTTAATATACTACTGCACAACTATACTCTGCAAGCTGTTTCATATAACAATTAATGCCATCAGTAAGTCAGTCAAGGTCACTTCTTTCCTCTGCATCTTGCTGGAGATCCCAGAGGTGTTTAATCACTCATGCAGTACTCAGAATTGGTCATGTAAGACTGTAAAATGACATGGGTATGGAACACAGAATGGGAAGTTCTCAGCTTTGAGTGCCACAAGCACATTAATGCCCTCCACAGAGCAAATTGCACAGTATTTAGTGCACGTAGCTACTTGGAAGAGATCTTTAACATTGATGGTTGGCATTAATATAGCACTAAGTTTTAGCATTAATTTAATAAAACATTACTTTCTTTTTGAGATACATTAGAAGACATTTTGGTTTTTCTTGCACGCTCTCCAAGCTTTTTCCACAATCTACTTAACACACTTCAAGCAAGAGCTGATCATGGAGGTTTATAAGCTTCTTATTTCATTTAGCGAAAAAAAAATGTGCTGTTTCTCACATTCGAAATAGTGGGATTCGGATGCTATTACACTTACAACAATTACACTGTTTTCTAGTTTGGAGAATGTGTCACACAGTCTGGAGCTTTTACAAATGCTGCTTTGTTACGGCTCAATTCATCTTCTAAGACAGCCACAGTGCTGTCACTGCCATCAGTGCAAGGAGCAGTTCATTGTCCAGAGAAGGCAGAGCAATGTTTCTCTATGAAACTTGTGGGAGAGAATTCACTCATAAGAAATACTGAAGGAACAACTAACTACCTGTACCTCAGGAACAGCACAAAGTCTAACATTTCTTGTTGGTGAGGTGCAATAATGAAAAAAAAACCAAATACAAGCAAATACAGAACTCATGATGTTCTGAATTTTTTCTTTTTTAGAGGTCAGAGGGTTTGCACTCAAATGAAATGTGTCTTTGCTGAGCAAGCTGAACAAGATAAAACATGCTTAGAATTAGAACAAAAGAAACCAAGCTCTCAGTTTTGCACAAAACATTGTAGGGATGACATGAAAATAAGACAGATATTTTTGCTAAAAAGAAGATATAGGAAGAAGAAAGTCTAGGCTCTGAAAGCTAAATTAGAGAAAAGATAAATGCCTCTGACTATTCCAGGGCAGCAGGAAAGCTAGGCCTATTGTAGTGGTTCAAGGCTGTCTGCAAAGTAAAGCATTAACACAGCCAAGTTATTTTATCGTCACAGCGTGCAATACAGCAAGAATGCACCTAGGCAATGTTTCCTAAACTGTTTCCTCTGATTTCTCTTGACTCCCTTTTCATCTTCATGATGATGAAAGACATTATGACAAAAACTTTAATCTCACTCTTGATATACCCTGTGAGCACAAGGGGAACTCCTCAGGGGGCAGAATGAGTACAGGAGGAACAGAACTTGGGAGACATGGCAACAAAGGAGTTATTTCAACTGAACATTAGCCCTGGTTGGTGGATTCACAGGTGGCACGTCTCACTTCAAGCCTATTCCTTATTTCACAAATCTAATTCACTAAATTACCCCTTACATAAGTAACTAGCTCTCTTTTTTTGCTTTTATTTTATTTTTTTTTAAGAGAAACTAGTTCTTTCATGTCCCAGACTAATGCGCTCATATTTCTAAGGGTTGGTGAGCTCCAATTTCCCTGTGAAGTTAATAGAAAAACACATTTAGCAGAGAAAAAAAGTTGTAGCAGTAGTTTGAGGTATATTAGACAACAATTCAAAGATTGAGGAAAACACTAGAGATTTGAGCTGTTAAGAATAAATTAGTCCTGAGTGGAAAATATTGTAACAAGCCTGGCAAAAACAAAGAATGAAAGAGCTTACTAACAAGTCTTTCCATGGAAATGCATGCCAAGGGAGGGGAGGATTGAAATTAAGAAAATGATGGGATTCCTGGTGGACAAATACATGAAAAAAAGTTACTAAACTGTGTCACATCACAGAACACACCCTTTGATGAAGAGCCAGTGGAAGACAAGAGCAGCCCAGCTCACAGAGCCTTTCAGATGGACGGCTTGCTGAAATACTTGGAGCTCCCTTCCCTTCTAGCATGGCTGATGACACAACAGCTGCTACAGCACAGAGCTCCTGCTAAAGCACACTGCTCTTGCCAGTCTGGCACCAGTCCTTAAACCTTCCACAGCAAATAATTATTATGCCTTACTCAAAGAATCCAGGATGATTTTTCAAATAGCAATGTCTGAATGAAATATAGGGAAGTAGATCCTTATTGCTAAACTCAACTAATTATGTACTCAATTAATTAAACTGTTTAAATGCAACCCTTGCAAAGGTTTGGTGCTCAGATCTCTCACCTAAGTTACTCATAAAAGAATACTTCAGCATTTTGGCCAGACAAGTAATTTTTCCATGTTCCAGAGAGAATTTCCATGTTCAAGACAGAATTACACGTGAAGAAAATTTTTCTTTTAAAGCATTTATTTTCACTTCCCTGCTTCCTGATTTCCTTTTTTTTTTCCTCTTAACTGAATTACTGTAACCACAATGGAATGTGACATACTCTTACTTTAACATGAGGCACTGGTGCTGAGATCAACAAATGATATCTGAAAGGAATGGTCACCACAGGAAAAAAGGGCATGGAAGCAAAACCACAAAGGAAGCTTGAAATGGAAGATGAAAATTATTCGAAATATTTCAGTAAGTAACCATTGGTGTGAGAGCAATAAGAATGTGTTTAGTTGTAACAAATTTTTACTGAATTGTTACAAGAAAAGAGAGCACTTGCCAATTATTACCAGAGTAATGAAAACTCCAACTTCATAAACGTACAATTCTGTGACAGGTCTAGACATGGCAATGTTTATGGTTAGAAATTCTACATGTTGGTACATAAATATAATTACAGAACACAATGGAAAGGAAATGGAATGAACCAATGCTCTCCTCCCCAGCTGCCACATTTCACACTCTCTAGCTGACTGACCAATACATTCCATCAATAAGGAATTACACATTTGGATTAGAGGAATGCAAGCTTGAGGGCTGAGATTTGAGGACACGGATTCTGACGGAGAACCAACCATGCAAACATATTCAGTTCTCACTTTCACAAAAAATGGCAAAGTTCTAGAAAATACACTTCCAGATTTCCAGTTCTTAAACAGCAGTTACTTGAACAAGGTAAATAATCTAATAATATAGTAAAAAAATTAAAAAAATTAATTCCACAACAGACCTTGAACTGTAAGAGAAAACAAACTAATCAAACAACCTAAAAAGACTCCTTACAGCTTTCTGAAGAGGATCCACACATTTTCGATGTGTCCTTTGATAATAAATTCTTGTGAAGAGGCATTGATTTTCCCCTCTTAATATTTAGGAGGAACAGAAAAGAGCCATCCCTATGAAGGTTTTGCAGACAGGAAGGAATGGTTTAAAGTAGAATTTGGAAAATATATTTATCTACTGAGTAGAAGATTAGGTTTTAACATTTTCACAGAAGAAAAAAAGATGGATCAGTTAGTCTGAAAGATTGTTGTCAATGATTACATGATATTGCTGCATTTCTTTACACCTTTTTAATTCCCTATGTATTTTCTGAAGAGTTTTTTATTCTGCTTTGGTTTTTTTTAAGACTAAGGTGCTATGATGAAGTTAAGCATAACATTTTTTTAATATACTTAAGGAATAAAATAAACACAACCATATTTAAGGGCAGAATCTGTCTGAGTCGTGTGATGTCAAAGAAACCACATGCTACACTACTTCATCCAGCCAGGAAAAACTTGACAGACAGAAGACAATATTGCCAGCAAGGTCACATAATATGTCTAAACCAAACCAAAGCAAACCTTTGGTCATTGTTTCCTCAAATTCCTTTTTAGTTTTACATTCTTGCCACTGCTCAAGCATCCCTTCTTCCTTTCAGCAAAGCAGTTGGCAGAAGGCAGCTATTGTCTCTTGTGACAGCAGAACCAAGACTTCCAAATCACTTATAGGATTAGAGCCAGACTATAGAAAATGGAGATAGGCATATGCCTTCTTCAACAATTCTGAAATGTGGGTCAATAAAGTGGGTGATAAGTGATCTTCATCATTTGACTCTGCACAATTCAGCTCTTTCCAATTCTTTCCTCCCCTGCTCCCAGACTGAAAATGTTCAAATACATGACTGTACTTGTCATACAAATTCATAAAGTAGTCTGTGTTACACAATAAACCTCACTTTGCCATTTTTCAAATTTCAAGGCATCCATCATGCCCCAAAGTATGGTTCTAATTCTAAGTAGCTTTAGAAGTCTAATAATTATGTCACCTGAAACTTTCATCCAAAATTAGATTCAGATTTCTATCCACATTACCACTCCTTGCTAATTCAGCCACTATCCTCCTGTTTTCCAACTACTATTTTAACTGTAGAGCACAAAGATGGGTTTCATTTTAGTTTATGCATTTGGCAAAGATATTCCACAGAGTTTCTAAAAACAGAATTTTCATTACCTGGAAGGGACTGTGGGGAGATTTCTTGAACTTCTGGTGTTTTGGATTCAGCAGGCCATACTCCAGTTTCATTCTTAGCTAAAAGAACAGGCATTAGAGAGTAATTACAAAGATATATCTGCTCTCTTTTACCACAGATTTATTTCTGTCCCACTTTAGTTTGACTAAGTAAGCCAACATGGATAAATGTGGACAGCTGAGTACCTTTAGGACCCAATGAATTTCCACTGCACAATCACTACAAGCTATGTTAAACACATGTGACTTTGGTTTTGTTTTGCTCATTAAAAGATACTTTAAAAAGAAAAATTTACAGCAAGGATTTAATGACTTATGAATCATTATTTTCACAGTGCAAAATGGTTTTCAGCATTTCTCATTTGTTTAGCATTTTTGCTTACCCAGTTTTTTCCTGGATGCTTGGGGTATGTCATCTATTGTCAGGAGAGGAGGAAGTTTCTGCTGACTTTCATTGAGACCTGGAACAATTAGGTGCACTACAGAGAAAGATGTATGTCATTAATTCCAGAAGACATGTAAGCACACAGTCTGCTCTCTGAGATATGTGAGGAACTACTACTAAACCACTGGGAGCTCACTCTGAATATCTGGAAAATGAATTTGTTCTATCCTGTAATTATCTCTCCCATTTGGTGCTATTTGCCCTTTATACCACTCTCTCTATCACCACCATCTCATGATTTATCAGAGTTGGAAATCATTCAGCACTGGAACACACAACTCTGGAATACTGCAGCATCACAGATACTGGGACAGATTCTGTCTGGTGGGCCAAGTGGGCTCAACACCAGACTGGGTTAGTATGTGTGTGTTTGACTCACATCAATACACTGAAACTCACACAAAGAAAACTTCAGCCAAAGTTATGCAGTCATAGAAAATATATAAAGGAATAAACAATAAATCCAGAAATAAATTGGTCACAGGGTACATGGTGCAGTGAGCCTTTCATGGAAATTTCAGGCAGACCAGTAGTTCATCACATTGTATGACAGACTTTCTCCTGGTTTAATGTTCTAAGCCAATATTGCATATTCTTATAGGTGAAACAAGAACATAAAGCATGAAACTGAATGGCTTAGAGGGAAACAGTAATGCCTTGAGATCTAGCATCAAATTCTAATTGCAAGATTTCTGTAGTTTAATATATCAGGTTTGTGACTGTAGATGTGATGTTACTGTGCTATCTTAAACGCTCAGTAAGAACAATCCCTCATCTCAACAAGATCTTTGCCATAGAACTTTATTTGAGGTATGAAAGAACTCCTCGGCTTAAAGAGTGACAGTGTCCTCTTTTAAATACAATGACAATGAAATGATTCTACTTCACCTAAGCAACAACATTCTTGAACCATCTGTACCACCATAAAATGTAACAAATATTGTCTGCACCAGCTGCAAAACACTCTTTGATATGCAAGGAAAAACAATTAAGATCAAGAAAATTAAAAGCATTTGCACAATTCTAAGTTTCAACCAGGGGTTAAGAGAAATAATAAAAATATCTTCTAGTCACCTAATATTGCTCCTGGGAGAGAAGAACTATCTGGTGCTTTTGACTGTGTCCGATTTTGAATAACTGTGGAGACAACACAGGGATATTAGGAGCTAATTAAAACAACAACAACAACAAAACTGAAATAGAAACAAAACCACACCTTAAACAAACCCCAGAATTCTAAAAGTCTTTCCTCAATATTTGCAGATGAGGACACCCTCCTAATCCTTTCTGTATTTACATTCAGTTTAAGAGACTGCAAACTGTTTCCTCCACATTGTCTCCTAATTGTACATCTCTTTCTCCTGGCATATAAATTTTGGTGAAACTGAAATTCCATGCTTATGTTATTATAGGGCCAGCTGCAGGACATCCCATTGCCATGACACACATTTTAGTCTCAAGTTACTCTTGCAGAGTATGAGAATACATTTTAAGAAATGCACAAACTTACTTTGTTTGATTATTGTGACAGGGACCAATTTCTTATTATCACTCAGTATAATCTGAAAAAAAAGAAAAAATGGATAAAAGTAGTACCTTGGGAGAACTGCCATAATAGTAATTGAACTGAGTAATAAAAATAGAGGGTTCTAATCCAATACCATGCCTGTCCCAAGTTAACACTGGATATGCTCTGGCCCTGGTCCCTGATGGTTGTGCTTCAGTTCCCACAGGCTAATGTGGTAATATCGCATTTTGATCTCCTTCTATCAGCTTGAGATGTTTTGCTTAATAAAACCACAGTATTTGACAGCTTAGGAAACCCCAATTCTTTCTTCTCTTAAGGATCTCTGGAGCACTGACTGGGGAGTAATTCAGAATGCTGAAGTAAAGCTGAAATTTAACTACAGCAAAACATGTGAAACATATGCAAATACAATTTGGTCACAAGACACAAACAGATTCCCAGGACACAAATATATTCTCAGGAACACTATATTTAGAACATAGACTATTCCAGAACCAGGTGCACATTTGTAAACCATTAGCACTCTTGGGTGCATAGCCTTATTAAAGTAGATTAGCTCAGAAAAATCTTAGTGGAATTGTTTCCAAAGCACAAGTGGCCAGCCACCTACATGATTCTTAAATTTTTATGCTAAATACTCGGAGTCTTATGCTGTTCGTATCCCTTTGACCCAGATTACATCTTGCCTAAATGTGAATATGAAATTATATTGATACCATTAAAAAAAAGGAATACATGAATGGACCCCACAGCTATTAAAAGAAAATAGTTGATAACAAAGAAAAGAATTATGAACAAATTCTGAAAGCTTAATAATACACTCAAGTGATGAGAAAAGGTAGACTGTAATGCTAATGACATAAAAATGCTACATACATTAAAAGGGAATTGTTTTAGTTATATTTGAGCTACAAGAAAGAAAATAACTCCTTCCATGCTAAATACATTCCACTGAAATCAGAACCAGATAATGTTAATTTTGTGCTTTATGACATCTGGCCTACTTCATGTGAAAGAACACTTGCAAGAGAAGTCAGCATTTGATGACAAAGTGCTAATCATTTACCTAAGGATAGCTATTTTTGTTCTATTATAAATACTTCTGAAAAGCTTTAAAAACAATGGCTGGGTACACATTCAACACATACCAAAGTTTAAGAAGCTGGAAGAAGGCCAATCTCCACAAGCAAGATGGACCTTTCCTTGGGGAAATGGATGGAGGCAACTTTATGATCATTGTTTGCTACCTAATAACAGTTTTGCACTGGTGTGAACATGGTTCAATTATTGTCATTATATGAGGGTAGAAATAATCTTCCTTCTTTATTTTTCTTTTTTTACATTTCCATTTTGTTTTCTAGTGAAAAAATTGTGTTGCAGATGATCTGCTTTTGAAGTAGCTCTCCTATTCATGTGACTAACAGATGGGATGGGATGCATTTGTTAGAAGAAGGTGCTCATTTTATTGTATTTCTCCTCAGCAGCCTTACAATCAAATAAACAGCTGTGAAGTTGTAGTGAGTGCTTGTGTAACCACTACTGTAGAACTTCTAATCATAATCACTATCAGCCTTTTTACTAGTAAACAGTTCTTAGATTGACAAGAGCATTCTTTCTTTGTTGACTAATAATGGATAGCTACAATGATAGCAATTTAAAAACTCAAAATACCTTTATATATATTAAAAATGTAGCTTTTCACTCAGGAATGAATAATTGACGTGAAATCCACGTTCCTCAGCTGCTATAATTAGACTGCTCACCTGCACAAATCTGTAACTGCTGCACTTCAAATCTACCCATGCTGACAAAGTTTTCTTCTCAGTTTCCACAAAGTGACTAATTTAGATAGTTCTAGTAATATTTACTACTTTTACAAACTATTTTGGAAATGTCAGCCCATCATCTGTAGGAATGGCACTATCAACTATATTTTTCAGATAGGGAATATAAAGCATATAGGCATTAGGAACATCAGTTATTTAAATAGCTGCTGCCATCATGAAAGAAGATGGCAAATAATACATTCCTTATTTTCAGAGGAAAATGAGAGATGTAAATTATACTATAGGTCAGGTATCTCATTTCTTACCATATACATATTCTTACAGGACTGCAAATCTCAAATGTTCTGTGAAGCAGCACATGGTAACATTACTTTAAGAGACTTGTTCTTTCTTTCTGTGTTGTATTCTGATACTTCAAAAAGCCAAAATTAACTGGCATGCACATAAGAGATTCTTCAAGGAAGGATCATGGTCAGTCTGGACTGAATAAGGTTTGGAAGAGCAGAAGTGTTTCCTTCTAGAGTTTAACAAATGGTAGAAGCTAAGAGTCCTTTTTGGCTGGAAAATTGGGGAGGACTCCACCTTCCAGGCCGACATGAAACTAGAGGAACTTAACCAGAAAGAAGAGGAAATAAATTTCTACTGCATTTTTTCTGCCCTACCACTACCCATTGTTTATGAAGAGAAGAAGAAAAACCATTTCTAGAACACTCCTTTTCTTCCACTCTCTCCTTAGTTGCTGCTCACACAGCCCTGGGAGCTTAGACAAACTTAAAGGATGAAACTGCCAAAAGAAACACAAGATGATATGTGACTGATGTTGAAAGGGCAGAATGACTGGATGGGTTGGAAACGTTGTTTTAATAAACAGCCTTTAAAAATGTCCTTACAGAAAAGAGTTAGGACCATGTTGATATGAGTCAGTTGTGTCTTTGGAGCAAAATGAAGCACAAACAAACTTGGCCTAAATCACACTCATTCTGGCTTTGCATCAATGATCTGATCACACCACAGAAACATACCCCACCTAGTGCTGTGGAAACTGAAGGAACAATATAAACTATGTGCTTTTTGGCTTTTTGCACCACTAAAATAAGAATGATAAGAGAACATTTAGAATAATCTATGGTATGTTTTCATGATATTTCTGTGGAGGTGATAAAGCAGTACTGCTCTGGAGATGAGCCCTGTGAAGATCACAGAAAAGACTAAATGTTGGCTCTAGTCCTCCTTTCATACTTGAGCTGCGCAAATATTTGGAGAGCTGTTTTAGCTCATTTTCTCAGGACTTCTCCTGCATAAATAGAATCCCTACTTGCACAGAAGCAGCATAACAGTCAGGGTTCTGGCACACAGGGTTTGCTAAGAGGAGCAAAGGAACTCAGCTTGCACTCCATAGCCCAGAGTGAGTTCCCTGATTTTGGGCTGTGCAACTTTAAAGACGTTTGTGGGACCAAGGGGTCAACAGCAAAGTTGACTTCAGCAACATAATGAGATGAGCACCCTCCTGAATATCTAACCAACTGGATTTATATTACTCACAAATAAAACCTTTTCTCCTGAACTCAAGACACAAGTATATTTCCAATAATGTAAGCATTCCACTGATCTAACTCTGTATGTAATGCAATTATTGAAGTATTACTGCCCTAAGTGAATGGACATGGCCCCAAGTTGCACTGGGGAGATTTAGATCGGATATTAGTAAAATTCATTTTCACAGAAAGGGGTGTCAAGCAGTGGAAATGACTGCCCAGGGAAACAGTAGGGAAATCATCATGCCTGGAAGTGTTAAAAAATACATGGATACAGCATGTGAGGACATGGCTTAATGGTAAACATGGTGGTGGTGCTGGTTTAGCAGTTGGACTTGAGGAACTTAAAGATCTTTTCTAACCTCATTGATTCTATGATTCTGTGCATACCTAATTATTCCTAGAAGGAAATATATTTAATGAATTATGATTTGATTCCTGAAGGAATTCCAGGTCTGATAATTACAGACCATTTATAATATTCTGAAATATGAAAAACAAACAATGAGAAAACATGCATTACCATTTCCTACCATGAAAACATTTGGAAAATCTGAGACAGAAGAGAATTGTGAAGAATGGGTTATTCTTTTGTAATAATTAACACTCATGAGTTAACCCTCTAAAATCTTTAAAGGAAGAGGGATTTCTACAACTTTTCTTGGGAAGTTATCCCATAGTCTGCCTCAGGGATAGTAACCTAAAAAGAAGCAGAACAAAAAAAATCCTCCAGAAGATTAGATGCTGAAAAGATTAGAGAAGATTAGATTGCACTTTGATTAAAAAACAAGGAAAGTAAATATAAATAAACCAATTTAATCTCATAGTAGAACTGGTAATGCTCAAAAGTTATGACTTAAATGTCTCTTTTTCACTGTATTAAAACCCACTAGCTGGTTTGATCTAGACAGCCTTCATTTATGCTTCAGATCTTAGAAGAAAAAAAAATCTGGGTACACAAACCCATAAACAAATGAAAGCCATCCATGCTTGTTTGAGAATGTTTATGGAAAAAGTCAAGTGAGGGGAAAAAAAAAATCTTTATTTATAAAAATCAATTTTTTAAAATTAAATGGTAAAAATTTTACCATGCCACATAAAAGGATTTAACAGACAGCCTAGCAAACTTGATTAAATTGCCCTTTCCAGCTTCCTCTGGTTCTGCAAACACTTGCCTCACATATGGGAACTATCAGTGAATTCAGTGCGATGACTAATTTAGAAAGCTTGAGTATATACAAAATTACTCTATAAAATCACATCACCATGTTTTCCCTAAGTTAACTGATCACAACAAATATCACAGTTTGTTTGACTTCTACAAAGGAATAAGCAACTTCTAAGTTTTGAATCTACAGCTGAAAACCATCAGATTTATCTTAGATAGGTTGGAAAAAGTGTATGTAATCATCTCAGTTACAGTTCTCAATTATTTTGTCCATCAACACATTTAAACATTTTCCACACAGTGCATTTAACAGATTGTTTTCTATATTGGCAGTTTGTGGCCTTGATAATTTCTTTCTCACTGAACACTAACAGAGAATAAAAGATTTGATCATATGAAATACGAATCAGCTTTAAAAAGAGACTGTTTTGCATACCTGTGTTTGGGAATTGGGTACCAACTTATACATATTCTGGAGTTGCCCATTTACTTTTTTACCTGTTTTGACAGAAAGAAAAATAAATTCACAGAATTAATTTCTTGTTTTGTCCAAAGCAAAGCAAACCAAGTTTATTCACCTTTTATTTGTCAGCTTGGAAAGTTAGAAGGCTTAATTAAAAGCCTGTATAAAAACACATTATGGAAAAAATGTTTTGTCCTGTGTCTCCAGATCCATTAATATATCTGCAAGTCCCTCTCTTCACATTTTGACAGCAAGGAGATGAAATGTATTCTTCTTGTTTTGTTTATGGTTTTGTTTATCTCAGTGTATCAACAAACCCCCAGCCTTAAACTCTGAATTTTTTTCTCTTAAGTTTTCCTCTTAGTTTCTAAGTATTAGAAGTTTCTTGTGATGCAGCTGTTGTGTAAGTCAAGAAACAGTCCTGTTCAGCACCTACTCTATTCTAGCCTGCTGCTTCAAACTTTCCCTGCATCTTCCACCTTTACACTTTTCTGCTGCCCTTCCAACAATGGATGTACAAACAAGAGTCAAGCTACATGTTATCATATTTTTTCCAAATTCCATCCTAAATAGATGAGAAGTACGGAAAAAAATTCAACTCTAAAGAAATATCAATTGAGATACCTTTAAGTTGGAAACAAGTCTTTCAAAGTGCTTGATACTTCTAAATAACAGGACTTACTATTGGCCTAAATTCAAGAGAAAAGTGACAGAAGTTTCTCAATGACTTCATGAGAAAATCATGGCAAGACAGTCTGCAATAAGCTACTTTCATCTCTTCTGAAAAAAATCAGTTAAATAAATGTTGAAGTTTTGCCATGCCTTTCATGTGTTTTCAAATCATGAATTAAAAGCAGATTCTCCTCCCAACCCCTCCCAACATGTTTAGTACATAACAAAAATTCAGCCTGTGGATTCAACAAATCCAGGAACTTGCAAAAGAACTTCCAGTTTCTAGTAATTGATATATTCTGCAGTGGGAACAAGAACATTTACAGTGAAGGATGTTTGGTTTAGGTTGAGATGCTTCTCCTATATGAGAAGAACTTGACACAAAAGAAGAAATTAACACAGAAAAGAAGTGTCTGTCTGTGTTGATTGATAAACTTTACAGGCATCTGGTTGTACATTTATTATAAATATACACTCTCTGTTTACTGCTCACATTTTCTGTATCTACCTGCTATACACTAAAAATATGAAAGGCTTGAATTCTAAAGTGCTGACAATTTTCCCATTATAAGATTCTTTATCAGTAGACCAGAATGTAGAGATGCAGGGTAATTAAAAACTCCTGGGATTTAGCTGCTGCAGAAGCATCCACTGAATACACAAGTCTACACTGCTGACAAAAGAAATCTTATGTAAATAGAATATTAACTCTTAGAAGAAATAATCTTTCAACCAAACTTAGTGGGTCTCCATAAACTTACAAGAATGATTCTCCTGACCTATTAAAAAGTAAAATGTCTGTAAGAAACAGAAGTTAGAAATACATTATAAAGAAAGATAAGATTTGGTGATGTTATCATCAGTCTTGAACAAGTAATAAACTATAAATATTTGCACTCATCACTCGCTCTTATTCTAAGTGCTGAAATATATTTCATCACTTGCTCTACAGATGACTTTAAGATGTTTGAAACATAGAAAAAAAAACAGAAAAAAACACTTGGTAGGATATCTGTAAGGCTGCAAAGCAGAACTTTTTGTGAATCAGGTATAGGAAAAGGCTACCACCATCATCCTCTTATGCTATGGTATATCCATGGCGTTATTCTGGATTGCTAAAACAGCTCCATGGACACTGGGCAGGTGCTTCAAAGTTACAACTTTGTACTCTATAATTAAGGCCAAGAAAGCTCTTTATTAAGAAGTATGAAGGTTTTCATAGTGTTACAAGCCACCATACTGCTCCCCTCCCTTATCCTCAAGTATATTGAGCTCTGTAACTCACCTACAAGTCAAAACTGAAGTCCAAATTAAATTTCAGCTGGAAATCTCAAATGAATAAGGCTCTCTAATGAGAACTCTCATTCTTTAAATTTTGAGTCAAGCTAAAAATACCAAGCATAGGAGTTTACAGCATCTTCTGAGCAACATTATGTTTCAAAATACCTTTATACAAATACTTGAGGAAAATAAATCATACTGGATAATCTGTTAAGTCCTCTCTTCTCATTACAAGGAGGAAAACTCTAGTGATGCCTGTTTCCTCTGCTGGTATGAGTGATTCTTTCAGCAATACATGTTTTTACAATTTAGCATCACTTATCCTGCATTGTCTTGGGATTTCAGAATGACAGCCAGCCATAGGTGTTACACGCTGCCCCATGAAAATAAAAACAAAAGCATACACAACACTGCACGCTTCAGACATGATCCATACAATACTTTGATTGCAAATTAGCTTCAAATCCATCTTTTGAGCAGAGCAATAAAGGGCCCATTGAGGCAGGACAGGTTCTATCTAACTTGAAGACCAGCTTCAATGTAAATGCAGGTGTAAAAGAAGATTCAAATAACACTAATAATTGTCATCACTCATGATGGAAGAAATTCAATGGATTAGTTGTGTGATGGTTGATGGATTAGTTCATCTTATTATTCATGGCCTAATGAAAAAGCTTAGAATCCAGTCAGAAGTATAAATATTCATACTCAACATTTGATGTGTATCTGTACTAAACATCATTAGAATTCTATCAACCTGCAGCAGATCCTCTATTTGCCATGACAAGAGAACACCTTTCAGAAGACTAGGTGGCAGTTTTTCAAAACCAAAATATTTCTAGTTTCAGCAATTCATAAGAGATTTTTTAGGGGCAAAATGGATGGCATTTAAACAACAAAAAGTTTATCAGTACTTTAATCTAAGTAATATCATAAGAGAGGAAAAAATACTGTCAAAATCAGCAGCTATTTGATTAACTATTGTCAAATACTTACTAGAGAGAACTGTCTTATGATTCAAAGTCTTGCTCCAAACACTATCCTCAGCATTGTCTTTAACTCCAAATTCATAAGGTGTGTTTGGCTTCAGATTGTCAACCACTGTCTCTGTAGCTGGGCAGAGCTGAAAAACCCATTTCTTGTCTTTACCTTTTTCTCTGTAGCGAACTGTATAGAACCTGCTCGGGGAAAAAAAAAAGTAGATCTACTCAAAGGAATTCACTGCAACAATTTTTGTGATAAAATAACAATAACAACAACACCACCACCAACAATAATAATAATAATTTAATTATAATGATGATGTGATGTTCTATTGTTTTTGTTCTTTCTGACTCTTTATGGTCACCAAATATCAGAAGAGCCAGATTTATTCCACATATATGTACCCCATCATATAGACCCTGACATTAGGAATATTGTACAAAGAGCAAAAGGACAGTCTTCTTATTCACCAAGACCCATTGTATGCAAGGTTTTAACCACAAAGTGTAAGCTCATCATCCAAGCAGTTCCTGTAATTCTGACATATGCCAGAACCAGTCAATTGAAGCATGAGTCTGCTAGTCAAGAAGCCTCTACCGATTTCTCAAAATCATCTGTATCCATCCAGTGAAAGGTGTTCCTGTCAAAATTAGCCCAAAAACATTTCCCAGGGAAAACCAGTAATATTTGTTGTTTGTGTAATACATTCCTCATTCAGAGATCCCATTATGTATTGCCCCCACTTCAAACAACAAAATAAACCAAGACATTACTTCCAGCAGTTTAATAACATGATGAATGCTAACAGATTGCGAAATTAGGAAACACTTCTACAGAAATTGCCCAATTCTGTCAAGGAGCACCACCCTGAAAAAGCATGACTGCAATGTTAACCAATCAAAAAAAAGGTAGTGGAAATGGTGAGAGCTTCAGCACAAGAACTCCCCTGGCTGACATAGTCTCATTTTCAATATACGTGCTCAATCACTACCAGAATGGAGTGGAGGTTTCTTTTCTTGGAAAAGCAAATCTCAGAGAGATTTGGCAATTTTTTAATCCAAGTATTACTGAAAATTGTTACACATAACATAAATAACTCATATCCATCATCCATATCTATCTCACATTTACGTCATCTGAAAAGGGATGAATTCAGTTCAATTTTATTTTGCCACACTTAAATAGAACAACTTAATGCATGCAAATCAAGGCTGTGAGATTTATTACAGGCATTATACAGACAATTATATAGGGACAAAGGAATCTTCCTTTAAAAAACCCAAACCAACCAAATAAAGGTTCTTAAGCAACTGAAAAGGTTTCAAAAGTCCAGACTAAAATTACTTAGTGGACCAAACCTAATACAGCCAATTCATAAAGCTGCTTCTGCTGAAGTTACAGAAGAGCACTTTCAGAGTACAGTTTACATAAAATGTGACTGGTGAGTAGACAGAAATTCCTACTTCACTATTAAAACACAACCTAAGACAAGGCAAGTATCACTGATGGAAAATAATCCCATACATAATGGTTCACTTTGTTTACATATTTTATCTCATAACTGTCAAATTTATTTTCTTGGCACCAAAAATACAGATTCTCCCTGTAAACCAGGAGCTACAATTCAGGTACTTCACCAGGTTCCAAGATCAATATTTATGTTGGCTCACATAACTTGATTAACTGTACTACTTTGTGTTCAAAACAAGATGTAGCCTAACTTAAAACTTGAAAAAGAAAGAAAAAAAACAGTAAGGAAAAAAAAGACAGACAAGTAGTGAATATCCTCTCTCAGTTCCAGGATTACCAAGTAATAATCTGCCTCCTTAATTGTGTGGGCTGTGAACTAATCAAATGTCAAATAATAGACCTAATTGTCAGTTAAACTGACAAAGAACATTTTAAACAATACATTATTGGCAACATTAAAAGAAGGAAAAATTCTTCTCCTTTGTCCTCTTAATCTATTTGTATGTAGTCCCAGAGCCATTAACCAACAGGAAAAGCTTATTTGAACTCCTTGTCACTGTCTTGCAAAGGATGTAACTTTAATAAACAAATTCAATCTTCAACACAAATGCCTCTTACTGGACTCCATACAGTTTTTTGGAGAGGGATTTGGAATAAGTATAGACAGACATCAGATGTGAATTCAAGCGGAAATAGTCACCTTTTTTCCTTGCCTGAAAGAGGAATTTTCATTGGCTTTCATCTTCATCCTTACCTTTTCCTACCCAATTTTAATCCAATGGGATAGAAATAAAGCGTTTGTATGTGATGGAAAAAAGAGAGTATACTGCTTCAGTTCAGTTATTGAACAATCTAAAAGAACAGCTGCATCAGAAACAAGGAGAAAAAAACAACTAAATACTTGTTGATAATGAACAGGCTTTTAAGTGGCTGTCTCCACTTGCTTCTAGTGGACAAAATGTTCTACTTTTTAATGCTGTCTCCACACCTGAAAATTTCTTCACTCTAATATAAATTAAAATGCTAAGAACACATGCACTATAAATAAAAAAAGGCCCCAACTTTCACTTAAATTCAAGACTATTATAAAATCTGAAAGGAAGATTTTCAAAATTGTGCCAAACTACGCCATTAGAAAGAAAGAGAAACATACAGCACAGAAGAAATGTGCTCTCAACTCCAAGATTTCCAAGCCTATAAAAACTTCACCAAGGGTATAATTATTTCAGTGGAAACTTGCCATAGTGAGTACTAAAAACACTGACTGTGATGACAGAATTTCCTCAACCATTTCAATAAAAAGCAATAAAAATGAAGTTCCATCTAAGAATTTGCAGGTCACAATCATTTGACTATTAAAAATATCTAAATAACTACATGTGCTTTTGGGAAAATGCAATCATTTGTTTATAGAGTAAAAATTCAGAAATGCCAAGTTTTGTCATCAAAGAACAACAACTCATTTTTAAACCAGACCAAAAAACTGCCAAATAAAATGCAATTTCGGTGTCTGCCTGAGAACACTGTACTGATTGAATATTGTTGTGATTTTAATTTCTCCATTTTCAAATCGTTCTTTCATCAAAAATACAATATCAAACAGTCAACACATAATTCAAGACATGAGTAAGCAGTAAGATCCAGTCACCACTCACATCTATCTATCCCCTCATGGCAGTGACATAGAGGCACAAAATCAATGCAGTGGCTGAACTGGAAACATTCAGCAAAACATCTGCATAGATCCCCTCCAGAACAACACAAGGCAGGCTGAAATACAGTGCTGTCATACTTACACAGAAGGGAAAGCTACACGACATCTTTCTCAAATAAAATACTTCTCATTATCTCTGTGAGGTAAGAAAAGGAAAAACTGATTGCTCACCACAGGGTTCTAACAGCTAATACACTGTGGAATGCTTCTAGAAATGCTATTCCCACCTGTGAATACTGGTTTGATGCTTCAGCAAGAAGTTGGCACACCCAGCTACACTTGGTGAGAAATTATTTCAATCTAGATTCTCAGCAGGTATAAAGACCTAACAATATTTCACTTAATTTAACATTTCATTTTGATTAATTGATTTGTTATGTGTTTTGGTGGGGGACATTTTACCAGAAAAATGTTTATTGAATACTCCTGTATTTATATTTACAACAAATATTAATCAAATGACTGCAGAGGTTACTCTGTTTCTTTGCCAGCTAGCACTCTATAAAACATTAGAGCTCTTTTCTCAAACTCCATAGAAGTTAGTTCCTCCCTGCCTCCACCAACAGGTAATGCTTCACTCATTTGAAGATACCACCAATGAGGCCACCCTAGGAACTGTAGAAAAATTTTACCCGCTCCCTTTTTACTAGACAGCTAAAACTCCAACAATTTAAAACAAAAGGTGCCATGAGATGTTTTGTTGCACTCAGAAATAATCTTTGTAATAATGAGGGAAAAGAAAAAAAAGCAAAATTGGCCACAGCAGAGGAATAAAGAGCCTACATTCATCAAGAGTGCTTCTCTCCATATACATTTGTGCAAAATCATGGAATGTTCAGTGTCTGCATTCCTGAAACTCTGTATCTTTGATGGTATTTTTACTTTCCTTACCTCCACATACGACGCACACAAAATGTGATGGCAGAAATAAAATAAGTAAGAACAAGTTCATAATATAAAGGAAGCCACAAGAGCACAAGATTACCCACAGGCCAACCACTGTAGTGATTACTGCAGCTGTAGAGTCAATGTAAAAGACTCTCAGCCTGACACAGAAGGTTGTTTCTCTTCTATGTTCAGCTCACAAAGTTTGTTTTTTAAAACTCTACAATCCAAGGCAGTGCTCAGTTTAGAGACAGCCTTTTTGTTGCACTAGAAATCAAAATAAAATGACCATTTTAAAGAAAGAGCACAGAGGGTTTTTTCTTTTGAGATGAAGCAAATCTTATTCACTGTTAAAAGAAGTAGAATTCTAGGATGGATAGGCGAGACACTCAGTTTTCATCTATCAGTCTGAATGATACTGTTTTGCCAAGAATTCCACTGCCATTTTTCCATTTTTCAACCAAATCTCATTTCAGCCAGGTTCCCAGAACATGCTTCCACAGTCAAATATTCAGACACAAACAATTAGATACTGGAAATCTTATAAGGCTTATAAGGTTTTGTGAGATTTCAAGACTAGGTCAGTTTGTATAAATACCACGGATTTATTTGGAACCAGGTCCCAACCAAAACTCCAAACAATTTAATCATGACTATTTTAGTCACACGTAACACTAAACAAACAATTAAGCCTTGGAGATAGAAGAACATTCCAGCTCTGTGATTTTGTGTTGCCAGAGACAATAGATTAGGAAGCTCATTTCTTTTTTGTTCACAGAAATGTAATCAGAATTTTTTAAAAGAGACTATCAGCATAACAGGTATTTATTTATAGTTAGACTTCATTAGAAGTGTAGCATCCATTTAATGCTAGAAAGCAATAAAAGAAATGCTTTGAACTATGATGTTTCATACACTGAGTGTTGCACAAATTGCCCCATGAAGTTGATGATATTGTTTCCTTTTTTACTGCTAAGTTTACTTTAAAGTAACAGACACTGGCATATATGAAAAATGGAAATAATGACACCACTGATGGTTACCAGTTAGTTTTGCAAAGCACTTTCTAATTTAGTTTTGACTCTTACATGATCACTAGAATTCACTTCTTCTACTTAAAACTTTTAGTAGAATGACTGAAATGAAGGATGAGAGGCTCTGAAAAAAGGAGAGACTGAACAGGAACAAATCATTCCAGTTTAAACAAGCTTTTAGCATGTACTCCCACAGCAGCAGCTCAAAAGCACCTGAAACTCAAGGAGTGTATTTGCTGCTGTATGTTTTCCTTTAAGAAACTCTGCTATATCTAAAATACATTTTGTATGACACTTGCAACACAAAGGATGACTTAGTTGGCAGCTGCATAACGATAGAAGTTTGTAAATAGGCACAGGAGGAGATAGGCACATTTCTTTCTGAATTTCAGATTTTAAAAACCCTACTTTTATGTACTATACAATAAAAAAACTAAATATGGACTCTTCCCTGGTTTTCCCTTACTGTTTTTCTTACTTTTTTTTTTCGTAATCATCAGATAAAACCAAAATAAAATGCAAAATCTCTGCTACTTGCAAGTATGGCATTAGGACATTTAAATCACAGGTAAAGCAATTAAAACAATGCCAGTGTGAAATTGTCACAGCAGTTAACTTAAAAAAAGACATATCTTCAGGTTTTAAAGTCCTATTTTTGCATGTATCTGAAAATGTGCTTGCTTTTCTACACAATCCACTCAATAGAATATTATATTATCTATAAACTCTGATGGAAAATAATGGGTTTTGTTCCATCCCCCGACTTTTCTTTCTAAAGAATTGAAAGTCGAAGTCCACCATTTTTAACCCCCAGCTACAGAGGTGTTCTAATCAAAGCAAATACAAAGAAAGAAAAATCTACAGAGTATTCTCTCTTTTTCAGACCTGGATGGAGAGTAAATGAGTACTTTTATTTTGACAGATCTGTCCACTAATATTTGTTTGAACGCAGCTAGGCAGAGAGGAAACAAACCTCTTACTCTCTTGGAAATAATAAAAAGAGGAACTGAACGTGGCTGCGCAGAAGGATATTGTGACTTTGCCATCGTCCCTCATCAACTGTCTTCCACTGGTGTCACAAAGCAGAGGATGCTGAGAAAGGTTCCACCAACTGTGCTTCCTGGTGTTATGTAGTTTTCATCGGTTACATAAAACTAATCACTTGAGTTTTTTGATTTAAATATTTTTGGTTTATTTTAAATTCTTGTGCTAAGGGTCTGATGAGAGATAATAGTCACTTCAAGAATGCTTCAAAATTTCACCTTCCATTTTTGGTCCGCAAAAACGGCAGTGAATAATTTTGTTTCAACAAGGGATTAGCATTTGGGGTTATCTTGAGGGTAATATGCAGCACTCTATTGGCTTATGCTCTTAATCTCTAGGGAGTTAAGTCAAAAGAATGGTTTGTTGAAAAATGTCACAGTAAATTTTTTTCATTGGAGTTCCTTAAAAATCTCATAGATACAGAAGACCACTATGCTCCCTGTAGAAGCAAGCAGTAATTTCACTGAAGCAGTAAAAGATATCAAGGCTCTTTGAGAATATGGCACCTCTTACTCCAAACTCATTTGCTCACAAAACCAGATCTTCCAAGGAATATCCCACTGAGGTCAAACTTGCACTAGAGAAAACCTTGGCCAGCAGAACTGTGCTATTCCATGTGGTTTCTATCTTCTGACTCAGTAACACATTGAAATAACTTTTATTATGCAACACTTGTACAAAAGCCTAACATCCACATGGAGATGGTAAAATCTGAGGCTGAGAACAGTGACTCCATTTCAGGTCATGGAGAGTTACAAATTTAAACCTTGGTGGGACATTGACTGACAGAACTGCGTTAAGAGGTCCTGACTGCTATGTAGGGCCAATGCCAAAGGTTAGAGGTTAGCCACTAACAGCAATCTTGAGGATAATTAACAGTCCCAGTAAGGAGAATGTGCCAGATGAAAAAGCATCAAGCCAGGTAGATTGCCCCCGAAATAGATTAAAATTTTGGTGAAACTGTTATTGGTTTTTTAAGTAAGTCTTGTACTTTTATCACAACACTAACTTGCTAAGAATGGGCTGCTCCCTATTTTTTTCTTATTGTGCATTATCAACAGTCATTCAAATTATTATAATGAATTAATAATTTTTCTTCTACACACTGACTAGACATGTATGTGGATTTAATCACTCAGAATTCTAGATAAACACACCATGGTCACATGGACAATTGTTCTCATAATTTATACAAATCACAAGCACTTCAGTCCAGTAAAGGTAAAATTAATAAGAGCACCACTTAAGTGCCTTTTTTTTTCTTCATTAACTTCCTTCTTATGCTTGATTGCAAAACAGAAATCTGGTTATAGGTATATACCTATCTTTGATAAGATCATTTGGAACTTGATATAAATGTTTTTAAACTAGCTACTCCTGTCTGAGGATATTTCAACAAAATGTGCACTTTAATTCTTGAGGGGAGTAATACCTCAGAATATATTCTAAACATGGCAAGACACTAGTAGCACACTGCCCTAACTGAAAAACTATGTTAAAAACTTTGTTCCCACTTTGAGTCAATGAATGTCCAAAAAGAAAATTCAGCTACTGAGGAGAAAACACAGAATTGATGAAGGCATGGTGGTGGATACCATTTGCTTTGAATTTCCAAGTGGATTAAGGCAGGATATAGGCTTCTCCTGAAGTGTTCTTCATTCCCACTGCACAATGGCTGCTGCAACATTGGTGCTGACACATCACATAAATTCCTTGCTGACACATCACATAAAGATTAAACCACTACGTTAGAACGCTTTGCAGGTTCATCCAAGATCAGCTCATTTCTCCAGTTTCACACAGTAGGAAAATACTTGCTTCTTCCTTTATTGAAAGAGCAAAATCTGAGCCTTAACCAACTTTTATTTCTATTGAAGAAAAATCTGATCAGATTTCATCCGTGGACATTTACTAACATTCCATAACTGTTTCCTAACAAACATTTTTTTCAAGTGTTTGAAAATCTGATTGGTGATGAAGATCCAAAATTTTTTCATGAGACGTTTCTGATGCTTGAAAAGGATCAGTCCTTTTGTGAGGTATGAAACTTTTGTAAAGGTATGAAAAAAGTAATCCTGGCTAAATGGGATGTGTTTTTTAACATAGCCTATATTTGACATCCAGTTTAATTGTGTCAGCTAGAGTTTTCCTAAGAACACCAGAGTAAGAAAAGTCAAGTCTAAATTAGACAGCTACAAATTTGACAAATATTAGACAAAATATTAGGTTAAAGAAATGTTCTGAATCGCAAGAAAAAAAAACATTTAAAACCCAAAAGATAACAGTTGCAAAACAAATGTAGATGCATCCTACAGATTCACAATGTTTCTTTTTAGTTTTACAAAACACTGTTGAGTAGAATAGAGCTTCACACAATGTAAATGAAAGTAAAAATATTCAAGGAAGAATATAAAGGGAAACACAAGTAGGGAAAACATCTGCATTAGCAATTTAAATAATTTTATTCATCTACAGAGGGTTGACTAACCATAATAGTGCACTTAATTGAGAAGCTCTTCTGCACTATGACTTTTCTTGAAACTGCTACTTGGTAACACTTCCTGAGTTTCCCACCTACTGTGCCACCCAGTAAATGTCAAAAATATTGACACAGAAGAGATTCTTTATTACTTACAACAGAAAAATAATGAAAGATGTACTGTATCAGTTTTAGAGATAAGACAAAATAAAGGAAACAAAAATCAAATGGTATTAAGGCATCATTCCCCCACCTCCGCACAACAAAAGACTTCTTTTACACGTTTTCAGTCAACTCTAAAGTGAAATATTTCCTGTAATTTAACAAAGTTTCCATTGGTTCAGATACAAATGAAGGTAGAGCCAAGGCCATTAGTTTAAGAACAAAGGATCCACTGTGAAATAGCAAGATTTGTAATTCAGCATGTTGATGTCTCACTAAAGTAGATGTCAAGCAAAGATTTGCAAAGCACTAGCGTGAGCAAATGAAATACTTACTTCACATTCAGAACTATTGTTTACAACATTTAAATTTTTACTGTAAAAATTATATTAATCACAGCAGGGAGCTGCCCTGAGTGAACTCATGGTGGTAATAAAGCCCATCCTTTTCTGTTGTTACCTGTCACTAGCACAGTTACTTGTTGCTGTCCAGTCATGTTGAGGGTTGACGAGGATGCCCCAAGAGAGGAACACAGAGGTTGGGGTGAGAGTGCCAACCACCAGCTGCAGAGGCTTCTGTGTCTTGTTCCGACCTACACAAGCAACATATAAAGTTAATTTCTCTCTCCTGCGTTATGCAAGGGAAAGTTTTTGCAGATGGATAATTAAGTAAACGAAGATCTCTTCTAAGCTTGAAGGGAAAGGAACAACAGTTCTCTAATTTTCATGGTCACAATTTCTAACATGATTTTTAAAAGTGGCAGTGTCCATGGTCACTTTTTCAACCTAACATTCCAGTTAAAACTAGTTTTTGAAAACAGTCATTTGGTGGTTTAAGTACACTTAGTATAAGAATAAGCTATAGGTAGATTAAATTAAAAACTCTGGCTATCTTGGACTATATCACAGAAGACATGACAGAGTCCAGGACATTAGAAAGCCTCCATGGATGTGATAAAAATAGTAATTGCTTGGCAGGTATCTCAGTAACACTGCAAATATATCTACACATAATAAATATTTTCTAGAGCATTCTTAAGAGTAAAATAAAACCTACAAAAGTTCTTTTGCTTTTAACTGCAGGCAGATCTGAATCAGTGTCTTTATCTGCAGGAATTTTCTCTTTTAATTACTGACTATATTGAAATCAGGTTTTGCATGATATTTCATCTTTGCTCTGTATAAAGGAGTACAGTTCTTGTGGGGGGAAAGAATTTATTTTAAAGAAAGTTTAAAAGCTAATAAGGAAATGAACAAATTATGCACAGACTCTATTTTGAACCTGTAGTTTATGGACTAATACAGGCCCAAGCAGAATCTCTGGTGTTTGAAAGACGATTGACTAGAGGAAATCAATATATTCTTTACATCACATTACATCAAAAATCTAAAGGATCTGTACCTCCTCAAAACATACAGGTGACCAGCATTTCTTGAAAATTTATAAGCCACTGATCTAAAGAGTTTTTTTCTCACTGTTGTGAACCAGATTTGACTAAATTTCTACTCATGCCTTTTCAACCCTATTATCTCTTCACTTAACCAGCCCCAGTGACAGCCTGTTTTGTATTTTCAACCAATGCATGTGTGTACATTTAGAAATGTGAACCATGATGGTTTGAACTTTATATTGATGATGAATATGTTGTGACAAAGCCTACGTTAAAAACCAACATATATTTGTTGTGTCTGAAGGGTAAATCACTTCCAAAATCTTTCCAGACATATTGTGTTATACCTGGCAAAGAGCAAGAAAAGGTTTATCCCAATCATTATCAGGAGCTAGGAAAAAAAAAATCATCCAAAGATCATAGAATAATTTGGGTTGGAAGGGACTTTTAAGGACCTGCCATGAGCAGGGACATCTTCAATTGGATCAGGTTTCTCAGACGTGATCTGTCTAACCTGACCTTGAGTGCTCCCAGGGATAGGTCGTGAGTTTATTTTTTGTAATAGTCCAGTCACCCTGCAAGAAGACTCCACATTAAAGTAGAGAATTAAGTCTTCCTAATAAAGTAAGGAATTCAGAATTGACAATATTAATGACATGGTTAAGGTCATATAGAAAGACTTTGAAACAGATGAGAACAAAATTCAGATTTCTACTCTGCTGTGTATAGATTCAGCTGGAAATATCACTTTCTGTAAGTTCTTGCAATAGTAAACTTCGTAGTAGATTGATATAGAGACAGACACACACTACCATTTTCCAATGAGGAGCTAAGAGCATTAACATGTTATGGAAGAAGAAATCCTTACCTGTAGTTTGGGAAGAATAATGTCTTTAAACATCAGAAATTAGTATTCTAAATTTTAATTCTCATTTGTAAGAACTTTATGCAAAAAAATCTTTAGGTACACCTTCATGTTTTGAGCACCGTGTGTGTGGCTACTGACTAGGGAACGCTGCCCTACATTTTACCTTTCCATGTATGGAATTTGTGCATCCCAGTGAGATGTCTACAGGTAGAAACATCTTTTCAGAGAAACCCAGCACAAGGGTCTGTTTTCTTTCAAATATTTTAAGAAAGAGATGCAGTAATATTAAAGTACCTGAACAAGACTTCTTGTTGTTGGAAACACGTGCTGGTCTTACTGAAACCAAATACCGCGGCTCTGCATCTGCAAGTGAATGGAAAAGGAATTAGTACAGATGTGCTATTTATTTGAAAAAGAGATTAATCTGAAATTAATAAGAAAAAGTCAAATAGTCAGGGAATTCTTGACACATTGTCCAATCTTCATGATCTTTAGGCTGTTTTCTTTAAAATTCATTGAGTTCGAAAGTATAAATTATTTGATTAAAACAAGTTTGAGATATTTATTTTAGTTTGGGGAATTCCTCTACAGAAATAAGATTTTCCCTAACACTTAAAGCCAGATGCCAGAGATTTCTGCCCTTCTAAATTATTTAAAACCAAGCTTTATTCCCTCTTAATTGTGACATGAGAGAAGTTGTCTAAGGAGATTCCAGCAAGATATCCACGGGCAGAATTTGGCTCACTCTCTACTAACCAAAATTATTTTTTACTATAGCTTTTAAAAAACAGGATTAGTCTACATAGAATTCTTATTGTAGTTTAGATACATTTATCTAAATGTATAAGTATAAATAAGAGACTGAATTTCCTGTGTATTTCAGTGTAACAAGCACCTTGAATTCTACCAACTAAACAGAACTGCTAAGAAATCATTCATTTTTCTCTTGCACTCAGTTTTCTGTAAAAAGAGAAGGGACAAGCAATACCAAAAAACCCAAAAGCTTACTGTACTACTGAAAATGTTCTGCCAGTGTGGGGAAAACCACTCTAACTTAACTGCTCAGATTCTGTGCACCTAAAGCACTGGACACCCATACTGTGCATGTACTTTAATTGTTTAATTAGTCTTTTTAAATGGGTTTCATCTGCACCAAATAACCAAGACAAGCATTGAAAACAGGTGTTCGAAGCAGTGTGGAAAAAAGAATTAGTTAAAAAAAAAGGAATCCCTAAGTGTAAATACATTTTCATTTACAAAAAAATGTCTTTTAGTATTTAGAGGGGTACACAAGCATCAGAGCTGTGTAACCACTTGGATATTTTTTGTATTGAGACTGAAAAATAGAAATAAGCAACACTTTAAAATAATTTGGTTTCCCTGTATTATAAACCCAGATTTGTGCTCTGCATTTATGCCCACTTGTGAGATGTTATAACTTTCACAAGGTATTCAACAGGATTATTTTAAAGCGTGACCTTGAAAGTTCAAGAACTACAAAGCCAGTCTTCAAAACTAAAAGTTTATGAATTTATCAGTAAAATGTCCAAGAATTGTGAAAGAAAATTATTAAAATACTTTGAAACTGTTTTTTCCTGCTCCATAAATGGAAAAATTAGTTCTGGCTGAAATCTGAAATGACTTGTGTAGCAGTATAGAAATAGATTAAGTGCTAAACAAAATATGGCAATACACAAAGGCTGTTAATGCCTCACTGGACATCTCAGCTACAAAACCTGGCAGTTTTCAGGATTCATCAGTTCTAGCAGGTGTTTTTGTTCTGTAACAAAGTGTTCTCTGTGGAAATATTTTGTGTTGTATGCTGTTCGTTAAGCTTTATTTTGGCGAGTTTAACAAATGTTGCCTTAATAAAGAATACAACACATTCCCATTTTCTAGAGAATTCATGGCTCTTCTGACTGTAATACAACCTACAAAAGGAAGCATTTAGGAAAACAGGCTGAGACTAGATGTTGACAGAGAGCTGTTAGGGAAGAGGCAGGTTTAAAAAGTACTGCTTCTTTAGAACCACTGAACTTAAGACAATATTATGATCATTATAACTGAAATCAGAAAATGAATTTGTTAAACAAATCCACTCAATACCTGGGATACAACAATAAGTTTCTGTACTGTGTTTAAGCTATATCTTAATTTAAAAATATGATTCCATGATTCCTGAGCACAACCACTCATGTTACTATATAGATATTAAGAGTAGAGCAACTGTAATTTAAGCTAAATTCATTGGTTTGATGCACAGTACCAAAGCATTGTGCATGGACAAGAGGACACATGCGTTGAAATGCTTTTATTCTGGGCAGATATATATTCTATATCCAAGACAAATGAAATTAAAAAATGCAGAGAGCTTTTTCAATACCATATAATGAGCCCTGACTCATTAGAATTGGGAGTTGTTTCTTGGTCTTCCACTGCAAATCAACATTTCTTTTAGTAAGTTCAGAAGAGTACTGAGTTTCTACACTGATTCAGTCTTGCTGAGAAATATGACTATCAGTCATCATCACAATGCTGAAATCATCTGATGCTACTATGACTCAATTCATTTTCAGGGCGTTCAAACATTGCCTCACCCATGTATTAGACTCTGTCAAGTTACAGGAAATATTTCACGATAATCTGTGGTTTTTTTATTATGCCTATATAGTCATAATCTATTCCATGGATTCTTATAGACAGATCCATGTCTATAAGAAGCAGGAATCTTGGGGAGAGGGGAGTAACACAGCAGAAGAAAATGAAAATTCTGCAGAATACCAGAACTCAAATAAAACCACAATTTGCACAATTTGCAAATTGCTGAAATAGGAGGTAGGTAGGAAAATGTGATAGTCAGTCATAAAAATATGGATGTTTGACTGGATGTAATTATGATTTACAGAATAGATCAGCTATTTGCATGAAAATATATTTAAGAGAAGTTCTTTTGAAAAATAAAATTTCAACCTCAAGTAAAAACAAACTATACCGCAAGGTACAGACAATCCTGTTTGCAACTGAATATTTCTTATTTTTTCTGAATTGTATTTAGTAAGAAAAGGATAGTTATGTAATTAAGATCAATGTTGAAATGTCAGGACACAGATGCAGGAATCCAGCATTTGCCTCCAAAAATCATTTCAACATTAATCAGTATATAACAGAGACATATATGATAAAGATGCAAAACATAGATCTGTCTCTCATCAGTGAGGATCCAAAATCTCATAAATGAAGGATCCCTAAAAAACAATGCAAGCTTTAACAAGTTAAATTTGAAATAAATTTGCAAATTTGCTATGAAAATCTTAGTAGCTCCTTGATGCCTAACCCATTCTTGGAGAGCTGCTACTCTAAGGCCACTTGTTTGAATCTATTACTGTCTTACCCTCTTTATTAAGGCTAGGACAACTAACATCTTGGCTAAGAATTCCTTTCAGATCAGAAATAAAGTCCAAAGAGTGACCACCTTCAATTCTTTAACCACAAAATACTCTAGGAAAATGCCCACATGTACCAGAGAAGTTCTCCTCCATAAATTCCAGAGAAGTTCTCTCCATAAATCCATGCCTAATTATTAGTGCTATAATTCCCCAAACATAGGCCATTATATTAATAAATAAAATGGTTAAATGAATAAAGCTTCTATTACCCATCTTAACAGCTTATGAAGACAACTAGAATGTAACAAAAACACATGCCACTGACATATCAGATTAACAAAGGAGAGCACTTATTTTCACATGCCATGAGCTAGGCTATCAAATCAGTATCAGCAGGACACCAAGAGGCATTACAAAATGTTAGGAAAGTCTCCTTCTGTTCAAGCACATTATTCAGGGCCCAGACAACATGCACTTGCAAGCAAAACAATGTAAGTATAAACTGACTGATGAACTTAGAATAAATCTTAAAATAGTGTTACAAATGCATCATTAGAATTCATGGACCACTGGATTCAGAAATCAAAACAAAGTCTATATTTGCTTCAGGCTGCAAGTCTTTAATCTGTATTTAGGGATTGCTAAAAACTTACCATGGGATGTTGTTAAGGGCAAAGTTGGAGGAAGGGGAGAATGGAAAGTATTGTAATGCAACAAGCATGGGAGAAGACAGAGAAGTGGGACAAAGAGGCTGGCATGAATGAACCTGCTGCTGATCAATGCATTTGTCTAGAGGAAGGGGAATCTGCTGGACACCTCCAGCTCCTCCCTTTCACTAGGCTCTGCTAGCATTAGCAATAAGAACCTGTTTTCCGGTAAGTTAGCAGGAGGTAACATAACGCTGAATTAAGATTCACGTTATTTGGCATCCTGAAAAGCATGCAGCTAACACAACTGCCAGTTTCTGGTAACTGATAAGAAACTGCACAGCAAGATCTTTTAGCTAAGCACTGCCCTAGCACAGATCCCTGAATTACACTTTCTAAAATGTGCTCAAGGTGGTACTAGAACCCTCTCATATACGTACATAAACACGAAATTCGCACAACGCTTACTGACATTGTTATGAAGCAGGATTACCAATACATTCTCCTCTTACACTGTACAGTCTTGTGCAAGAAAAGGAAAAGCAAAAGCATTGCCCAATTCTCTTAAGTAATTGCTGGTCATTTTGGCCAAAATTTCCTGTTGCCACCCAACTTTTTGGGTTTCTCTAACAGTATCAACAATTTCTAGGAGGTGGGCTTGCAATCTTCCTAGCCAAGTTAGAAAAGACTAACACAAATCTCTTAAGCAAGTACTTTCTTTACAAGTCAAGAAGACTGAGAAAATTAGGATAAATTTTTAAGTCAAGCCCAGAGCTTTTGGATGGGTCCATTCACCTTTCTATTAGCCTAGTGGAATTAACCTCTTGATATCTTTCAACACTGAACAGCTTTCATGACCAAAAATCATGTTGTTTACTGTCATGTGAGCACATAAAGTACACTCAGCACAAACCACATCTGGTGTCCTGAAACAGAGGCATAATTCTTGGGAACAACTTTGCTGCCGCCTCATCATTGTCACTGTCATCGACATTTCAGTATATTCAGATCTATCTGCTAGAGCATGAAGATGCTCAAGACTTTGCTGCCAGCAGAAACTCATTACAAGTTCAGGAAATCCAACAGGATCCTCTTCTCTTTGCCCATGCCCTCCCTCTGCAGGGAGATTCCAATTTATTGATAATGTTATCCAATTGCTGCCTCAATTACTATATAATTTGCAAAACGAAGGCAAAACAGATATTTTAAGATAAAAATGACTGCAGTGAGGTGCTGAATATTTTAATGCATGAAATGTAGGTGAATGTCACATGTACAAAATCATATTTCTTTTCTGTAAATCCTAGGAAATGCCATGTCCTTAATAATTTCTTTAAAAATATATCCATCTACAGACATGTAATTTTATAAATTAATACATCTGCTGACTTCAAGCTTCCTGTTAACAGGATCATAAAAGGTGTGTGACCCAGCAGAAAAACCGACAATAAATTTCATATTAATCTACAATGGGTGTGTTGGAAATATGGAATTTGTGGGCCTTACAAATATATATTGTTGTGTATATTGTTATCTTCTATATTCCAGCTCCAACTGGGGACAATTATCCCAAACAAAATACCGATTATGCTGCTCCATTAACAAAACCAGGGATGCAGAAGTGAATCAAAGAAATGTGGAAATGTCTGCAATGCACTTCATTCTACTTGTAGACCTACGCTCTTTGTTAGAAAGGAGAAATTGCATTTTAAAGGACTGATGCATTTTAGGAAGGGAATAATGACTTGTATGTGAGGTCTCTGTGTTTTTTACATTAGCCTAGCACATAAATTAATTATTTTTTTTTAGTAGTGTCTACAGCTGATTGTGTATCTGTACGATTTTTCCTTAAAAATTTTCACAGAATAAACAATTTTAATACTACCAGAAAAGATCCAGTTTCATGGATCTTCCATTTTCCTGGATCTAATCTCTCTCCCAGGGGATTATATTCCACAGCATTGGTCCTTAATGCATTAGAAACACATACATACCTTTTAGAGAGTAACAGATGCCCTTAATGTCCATTTCTCATCTTTACCTTTCACTACAAACTAATTTAAGGTTGTGATCCTAGTCCCTAAATTGACTGGGAAAGGTTTCTCTTTCCATGAACCACTAAAACTGACAAGGAAGGAAGCATTAAATTGCATTAGTCTTGGTCTAAATAGACCACAATAAATTTTCATATTTGGGAACCACTTCTTCCACGTTCTGCTCAATAAAAGCCTCACCTACCACTGTTCAGGGAAGCCTATAAACTCACCTGCTTTCTGTAAAATTCAGATAAGTCAAAGCATGAGAGGACCAAAAAGGAGTTCTCAGGGCAAAAAATAATTTTTTTTCTTGTATAAACCTAGTTGTTTTGACTGTGGAAAAACATGTGGAACACACTGAAGACCATTTTCAGAATGTTCAGTGGCACTTTGATCACTAGAATGTCTAGAACATGGGATAGACAACCTTGAGTGTGAAATTTAAAAGTACATTGTTTTAATACGAAGGCAACATACTAGGCCAACTTCATCACATTGAACGAGGAGTACAAAGATAATCTGAGATTTTTCAGCAATAGGGTCTAGGGGGTTTATATCTTTGGCATATTTCTTGGGGGTATTTTTATTGTCCCTCTACAACACCTTGCTTTTTCTAAAATCAATATGAAGTGTATGCTAGAGCTGAGGTCTCTGGCTGCCACAATAAAACTTACTCATTATTCCTAGAATTGAGAACCATTCTGCAGTTCTTCCAGTTTCTGCCAGCAACTGATCCCTAAATATGACGGGGAGGAGGGAGTGTGCTAGCAATCATCTCTGTCTTCATTTCTGCCACACAAGTCACTCTAAAGTAGAGCCAAAAGCACAACTGATGTTTATTGCTTTAGCTCGTGTTCCATACATATTTGGAAAGCACAGTCAAAGCTGCAGTTTAATGTTGTGTTTAATATTTGTGAAATGGGAAAGATTATGCACTCTCTGCTTCCAATCAACAAGTCCCCAAGACATTCAATCTAACCCTAAATATCTCAACTAAAAGCAACAGTTCCAATAAACGTACTGGTAATTGACTCAAATAAATGTTTGCAACTTGAAGTACATATCGCTGAAAACTTCTTTTACTCCTGTCTTTTCAAAGATGACATTTTTCTGAAGGTTAGAAATTCTTGTCTTGCTATCTATATTATGTTGCATTTTGCATGTTTAGTTACTGAACATTCAGAAGTCACAAGCATAGATTTATTGTCATAAGGAAACTGACAACTTCTATTAGCATGAGGGAGATAAAATTTTGACATTATTCTCCTTTGAACTAATCATAAAGGAAGAGCATTCCTCAACATTTGTGCTTTTCTCTTTCCAGACACCCTACAGCAAATGCATATGGTCAGTGCTCTGATGCGCTGGGGAACTAAAGAAAGGTGCCTAGAGTCCAACCATTAACTGTTATGGTTAAAGCTACAAAATAGCAATATACCTGAAATTCCAGGTGACCTTGAGCTTTCAGTTTTGCAAAACATTAGATACAAAAGCTTCTATTACATAGGGAGTTAAAACGATCTTACACCATGTTACATTCAGTCCTTTTTTTGCTCTTCCTTAAGATGTCAGAGTACCTGAAAAATATTAATCCTCAAAAATTAATCCTCACTACTCCTGCAGCAGGCATTGTTATGCCAAATGCACAGTATACTACAGAAAATCCTGTACATCACTCTTAGTGAACTGATTCAAAAGCTACACATAGGATGAATCAGGTAAGCCAGATGGGTGATAGAATTACAGAGAGATCCCAGGGGTACCAACCCATGAAAGGGAAAGTTAACCTTTGCCACAGTGATCCTATCAGTCTCCAATTTATTAATTATCCTGTGTCTAACATCTGATTTTTTCAGTTTTTATTCTGCAGTTTTCAGCCTGGAGCACACACCCACAATGGCCTTAACTGAACACATCAAAAACATGGCAATTATTACTTCTATGCTCATGCATCCTTTGCTCCCCCTTGCTTTCCACCAAGATCACAAGCATTACAATGACAAGGGTAAATTGATTCATTTCAGGCTAGAAAAACTTAAATCAATAGGAAAATCCTTAGGGATTTAACAGATTTCTCAAAAGGTCAAATCCTGATAAATCAATATTTTAATAATTCATTCTTCCTTCTCTGTATTCCAGATAACAGGATATAGCATTCATGACATTAAAACAGCTCATGGAATTCCATCGGTAACTTCTGACATGGAAGTTAGAGGTTAATCTATAACATGTAATACTGGAGTAGATCCTTAAAAGAAGAGGCCTCACATTGATATGAATGTTTCTGTCAAAAGGAATCAACCACACAATTCTCAAGACTCCTTCACTGCTTTTTCTATTGTTTGTTAATAGCATGTACATCTCCCTCGTATTCTCCTTTATAGCTGCATCTTCAGGCAAACCATCCCATCTGATATGTGATGTGTTCAAGTACAGTGCAGGCTCCCACTAAAGCAAAAATCCCCAAAACAAATACCAGCAAGCAAAATTTCCAGACAACAAGAACTAGTTGCTCTCCTTGAAGGATCTGCTAATTCCACTTTCCACTGAAATTCTTGACAGCAACCTTAAACAAACACAAAGAAACCGTAAGCACCAACCCAATAAAACAAAAAATTAGGTGAACAAAAGGTTCATATTCTCCTCAGTCTCTTCCCATAATTCATTACAACAACAGCATGCAGAGCAAATATGTCTTACCAAGTTCTGTTACATAGTTTTTTCCTTCTGAAGGCAAGGGGATGTACTGATTAGAAAAGAAGTTGCTTCCATAACCCAGGACAAAACCTTCTAGTTTGGTGCTTTGACTTGGTCGAAGATACCTCATGCAAACAGTGTCATCTGTCACATTGATCTGAACCTTCAGGCTCTGCCTTT